>NW_011494774.1:199541-214027 GCF_000754665.1 Bison bison bison | reverse complement strand
AGGCTGCAGTCCATGGGGTTGCTAGGAGTCGGACATGACTGAGAGACTTCACTTTCACTTTTCACTTTCATGCATTGGAGAAGGAAATGGCAACCCACTCCAGTGTTCTTGCCTGGAGAATCCCAGGGATGGGGGAGCCTGGTGGGCTGCTGTCTCTGGGGTCACACGGAGTCGGACACGACTGAAGCGACTTAGCAGCAGCAGCACCACCCACCAAACAGAATGACTAAAATTTAAAATTCTGTCAGTATAAAGTGTTGACAAGTGTGTGGAACAACCATGCTTTCATACATTGCTGGGGCCAGTGTAAAATGGTACAAACATTATGCAAAACTGGCAAAAATCTTACCTTACAAACTCAAGCCTTATGATTCAGAAATTTCATTCCTGGATATTTGCACAAGATAAATAAAAATATTTCTTCACAAAAACCTTTTACAGAAATGCACATAGAAAGGACTTACTCGAGCTATATGGTGGTTACACAGGGTATATATTTGTTAAAAATCATAAAATGATACACTTAATATCTTAAAATTTTCATGTATGTAAAATACTCTAAAATTTTTAAAAAGTAATGGAGATTAAAAAAGAGAATAAAATAACTGAAATTGTACACTGTGCTAGACACTTTGTATGTTTTACATGTTTTATCTGTAGAGTAATCCAGTGAAATATATATTCTATTTTATAATTCTTAGATAAACATATCATATACCAGAGCACTAACTTATTTAACCAACCTAGAGCAAATGGAAGGAATAAGATTCAAGACTGCAGACAAGGAAGTCTCAAGAAAATTGTGAGTGGGCTTCTCAGAGGAAATATCGATGTTCCTTGTGATACACACAAAAAAAGCAAAAGTCTCTTATGTCTGTCTCATTTATTACTGAATCTGTTTTAAAAAAGCTACACTGAATGTTATGGACATAAATATAAACACTTTCTATATAAATGTTGCTTAGTCACTAAAAAAAAAAAAAAAAAGGCTAATTAAGTCTTGTATTAAAGTAAAAATTGCAAATAGGTTAAGAATATGGAAGTGGCTGTAAAGGCTTATAAAATTACAAATAAACACAAAAATAGGATAAGACAAAAAAAAGTACTGACAAAATGGAAAATGGAAAAATAACAGAAAACATAATTAAAAGAAGGACATCCACTGTACCTTGTGAGAGACTGAAATATGAATAAGTAAAACATACGATATTAAACAAATACATTATAGCAGAGATCACCAGAAAGAAGATACCAAATGGAAGATGCAAGGGAAACATCATGTGTACTGAGCACAGGAGTCTCAGTACAGGCTACAACACACTTCTTGTGATTTTTTTGTAAGCCATTTAACTTGCCTTATATTTCCTCATGTGTAAAAGTAAAAAAGCTAATAATGAAATTTTTTGCAAGACTGTAAGGATGTGGACAGGATCAATTAGGTAATGTTCTCAGGAGCTTTGAAGATTAAAAGCATCAAATAAGTGTTAAGTACAAAATACAAAACCAAAGAGGTGAAATCAAAAAATACTCGTCAGAAAGATAAAAGGAGAAAACTAAGCTTAGAAAAGAGAAGTTAAAGTTTGCAATGATATGGAAGGAGTGATGATTTTGGAAGCAACTCCAAACACATACATACATGGAACCAAGTATATTTAAAATGATGTTTAAGACTTTCTGAAAATATGCATCAGTGCTATTTGTGCAACAGAATTGTGAATGTTTTCTTTGCAGGGTCATGGGATGTGCCATGGTTGTCATATCTATTGCTTTCAAAGCTGTCTCCTTTCATTTTTGTCAAATCTGATTTTAGGTGTCACATAGCTATCCAGTGTGAGATCTTTGTTCTCAGATTCTACTTATCCTCATCGTCTACTCTAAATGTGTGCGATTCACAAAGTCAACCCCAAATAAGATGGATGGGACTCAGTGACCACAAAGGGTTTCAGTGATCTGTAAAACAGGGAAATGAGCCAATCTCCAGAAAAACAATTGGATGGACTAAGAATTGAAAGCCAGTTACTGTAGTCAGCTTTACTCTTTAATTTCTTCAAACCAAATGAAAATTTCAAGAAAGAAAAAAAAATATACTGTGACTTCATCCAAGACAGTTTCTTTTTTTTTTTTTTAAGTTTTGGGTTTTATTTCATGAAAAATTTAGTTAAAATATGAATTTGGAATAGAACCAGAATATTTATCAGGAGGTACTACAAAAACCCTACAGGTATTATGTGAGTTTGAAGTAGAACCAAGATTTTTATGTCCAGCGCTATTATTCCTGAAGAAGACCAGTAATAAGCAAAACAAATAAACCTTTTCTCCTAAGTTTGAATACCTTGGTACCTGGCTAGTAATTTTATCACTTTCAGACTTCCACCTAACCTTGTGGTTCACTCAGTGTATCATCTTCCTGATCTTGACTCTGAGAGCTACATTATCTTTTGGCATCTTATGCTATCAAAACTGCAATTTGTTTTCCTCTTAAATTACTTTTTGGAAAAAAAATGTGACCTGATAAACTAATTTACACTAAGATATTATGAAAATGCATTGGTGAGCCACATTTTTTTCTTGATCCATTGCAAACAGGCCAAATGCTGCTCAAGTACTTTGAAATAATTCAGTGGAAGTCGTCTCTAAAAGAGAAGCAGGAACTTTCATACTTTTTTAGCATGTACTTTCGGGGTGGCATATTAACCTAGAATCCCTCAAATCAAATGTTTTTTTCTATATATGCCTATTTCTCTTTAAGATGACCTATAAAATAGATCTTATAAAGTCGTAAGTCATTTGAGTCCAATGTTTAGACTACCTTTCTATGAATCCTCTACCTTTGTTGAAAGTTACTCTGTAGTTATTTATGTACTTTCTGGGCTTCCCAGGTGGTGCTAGTGGTAAAGAATCCGGCTACCAAGCAGGAAACATGAGACTTAAGTTCGATCCCTAGGTGGGGAAGATCCCCTGGAGTTGGTCATGGCAACCCACTCCAATATTCTTGCCTGGAGAATCCTATGGACAGAGAAGCCTGCTGGGATACAGTCCACAGGGTTGCAAAGAATCAGACATGACTGAAGCGACTTAGCACATACATCTTTTCTTCTGAACTATGAATGTTATCATATCTGATACATTTTTGTATATACCATAGGGTTACACACTGCCAGATTGGGCAACTGATACTGTATTACTAATACAGCATTAAGTCCCTCAGGAATGTTTTTTGAATGTTTGAATGATGCAGCGAATGAAGGATGGGTTAGTGAAGCAAATATAGCCATTATTCAGAGAATTGTCCCTTGATGTCTCCAAAGACAAATTAGGATGTTGGTGGATTATCCCTCACATCACAGTTCTGAACATATATATTTCCAGCTTGAATACCTTCTAAGACTCCCACTGCATACCAAAACTCAAACTTCCCAGGTAGGAATTAAAAGTTCTCCAAAATCTCAGTTAAAATACACTGTTCACCTTGCCTGGTTGTTGTATACATGTAAGTGCCCAAGGCATGCCTTTTTAGCTGAACTAGATTTTGGCCCATCCTTTACTATATTTTAAACACAGTTACTATACTCTCCTTCTCACATACCTGTCCAGATTAATAATGTTTAGTAATGCTTCTGTGAAACATTTTTCTTCTCTTTCACAACTTTTCACATCTATTCCATGTTATTTGTGGTTTATTTCTATTGAGGGCAAGGGTCATGTCATATCCATCTTTATACACGCTATTTCTTTTTTATTTTTGTAATATTTATTCAATATTTGGCTGTGCTGGGTCTCTGTTGTGGCATATGGGATCTTTAGTTGAGGCATGTGGGATCTAGTTCTCTGGCCAGGGATCGAACTCTGACTCCCTGCATGGGAAGTGCAAAGTCTTAGCCACTGGACCTTGAAGGAAGTCCTTGAGCATGCTGTTTTTTTCAGGGCAGCACCTGTGGTGTGGCTTCTGCTGAGGGATATTAGTGGACTCATCTCAGTGACACTGGTCTACAAACCTCAAGGAACGAAGGAAACTGAGCCGAGTCCTGCCTTGTAAGAGTGACTGCATGCACAATCACCGTAAGATCAACAGCCTCCTGAAATTGCTTTAAAGCCAAAAAGTAATATAAAGCTAGTCAGCCTGTGTAGTAAATTTGGAGGAGATGTGCATCATAAATTATTTTTTGGTATAAGAAAATCATAGGTGTCTTCAAAAGCTGACTGAGAAATCTGAAAGAAATATTTCAAAGAAGGCTTGGGCACAAGATAAAACTGTGCCAAGGGATTCTGTGTATGATTACAAAAACAGAAACAAACAATTAATATGTTTATCTAAACAGCTAATTTCCTCCCAGAAGAAAAATGGCACTTAATTAATTTGGCTGAACAGGGCTCCTAACTGAATTCTCAGCTATGCTGCTTAATGGGGTTACCTAAAAGACCAAGTTAAAGTGCAGAAGTTATTGGAAAGAAGAATTGGGAAAACTGTGTATACCAAGAACCTTCTAATTAGAGGCAATTATTTGATAAAACTGTTGTTCTATTTTAAATTGTATTATTAGAGATACCTATCTAGAGGGGAAGTGGTACAAAAAGAGCTGGATTAAATGGAAGAAGGTAGTTTTTATTGCTTTGAAAGGAATATGTGAATTCCTGGCAATCTCTGGCCCCATCCTGCATTCCCCTGCTAGCAGAGCAAAATGGGTCACCCTGGAATCTTATCCTTTCTATCTTGTATAAAATGAAGATAGTTAGGTTGATAAAAAATATATGAAAGGAAAGAAAAACTTCCAGCCATGGCCAGGGGGTACTGAAATAATGTATTTCTGAATATAACGTTTCAGAAAGCTTCAGAAGAATATTTCCAATAGTGATAGCAAAAGCCTTGCTTTGATGTTAAATCAGAGATACCCAACTTTGGTGGTCAAAGTGATAAAGTATCTGAAAAAGACTCAACATATTAAAGGACACTAAATGCAGGTAAATTCCATTGACTAATTTATGTTCGATCTGCATTTGGAACTTGGGTCAACTACGTGTTAAAATTAGACTTGTGTTTGAATAGGCTTTAGAAGGCGGCATAAATATTTACTGAGTGACAAATTAACTTATCATCACCAGGTATTTTCTTTCTGAGACTGTCTTTTGCCTGTGCCAGATAAACATACTTGTTTGGCATGCAGTAATGAATTTACAACTTTTAGGGAAGGTCTGATCTGTAGTAGTAGGAAAGCCAGAGGGCTATTTGTATAAAGGGAAGCGACAGAAATATGCATCAACAGACAAAAGAGAAAACACTTTGCATATCATCTGAGGCAACAAATAAAACTGCACTTACCTATTCTGTTGCTGAGTGTTTCTGCTTTATAGTTTATTTTCACTAAGGCAACTCTTAAGGTGCTTATAGAAACAATGAAGAGAAAATAAAAGCCTCAGAGAGCATCAAAAGGTCCAAAATTGAAGGAAAGACTTTCAAAAGAGATTTTTGCTTGTTTGTTTTAGAAAAAAAAAAAAAAAGGGTTAGTCACAATTTCAATTACAGTTTATTCAATACTTGGAAATTTTAACAATCTAAATAGCAGATGTGGCTTGCTACTTACCCAAGGTTATTTTTTCCTGCTGCTGCTGCTGCTGCTAAGTCGCTTCAGTCATGTCTGACTCTGTGCAACCCCATAGACAGCAGCCCACCAGGCTCCCCCTTCCCTGGGATTCTCCAGGCAAGAACACTGGAATGGGTTGTCATTTCCTTCTCCAAAGAAGCACTTCCTAAGAGTACGTAATTCTAAAGAATCAGATCCTGGGAAAGACTGAGGCAGGAGGAAGAAGGGGGCTATAGAGGGTGAGATGGTTGGGTGGCATCAGCAACTCAATGGACATGAGTTTGAGGAAAGTCCAGGAGATAGTGAAGGACAGGGAAACCTGGTGTGCTGCAGTCCATGGGGTTGAAAAGAGTCAGACATGACTGAGTGACTGAACAACAACAACAGCAGTGCAAATCTGATCTGAATATTGAGAACTTCATCATTTCCCTCACAGACAGTCATGTTGGAGGTACAGGATATCAACTATGATTTGACAACTATTTCTTATGTGTGTGTCACGCGAGTGTATGTTCCTTGGTTCTTTGTCTCGTCACAACAAAGATTTGGAGCAACAGACATTAAAGCCCTCGGCGCATCACAGCTCTCGGGTCTTGGACAAACCGTGTTACAGCTCTTAGGCAAATCAGTATTACAGCTCCATTTTATTTAGAAGATAGCAGGAGAATCCAAGACTCGAAGAGAAGAGAGTGGAGGAGTACGTGGGGAGGGAGAAAGAGAGAGAGAGAAAGAGAGAGAGGAAGAAAAGAGCGCACGCACGGGGGAGAGAGAGTCCAAAAGAAAGCGCTTTGGCTCCTCCTTTTATATGTTTTTTCCTCCACCTGGGCCTGCCCTATGCAAATTGAGCTTAGCCAGGAGTGCTGTTTGTTCTGTTTGTTCTGCCTGAAGTCTTCACTCTGGTCCTCGGACCTTCCTTGTCTTTTAGCCACCGCCATTTTGGACTCCTTTTCCCTATTCTACCTACCTAACGTGGTTATAATTTGATTTTTAAATCATATATAACTTACATCACTATGGGATCCAATTGATGACAAAATAAATATACATTGGGAAATATTATGTTTGAGATATATCAATTAACAATGCATGCAAGTGGTAGTTCTTTCATGCATTGGAGAAGGAAATGGCAACCCACTCCAGTGTTCTTGCTTGGAGAGTCCCAGGGACTGGAGAGCCTGGTGGGCTGCCGTCTATGGGGTCGCACAGAGTTGGACACGACTGAAGCGACTTAGCAGCAGCAGCAAGTGGTAGTTAATATTTATCAAAAATGAAAAAAAAAGTAGGTAGTACTTTCGTTGAAAATTAAACAAATTCATTTAAATGAATCTATCTCTAAGACACTCATGGAAGAGGAAAATAAACTTGTACAGAATGTGGACTCTGAGCACTGTTCTATATTAGTTATTGAAACCATTTTTTTCATATTATTAGGTACATCTTTGATAATGTTTTCCAGCTAATTCTGTTGTATGGTTGTAATTTATGTCATTCAACAATTTTCCTCTTTTGAAAAATTAGGCAGATGATTTCTAATTTTATCGTACTGTAACAATACCATTGTGAGTATTCTTGAGGAAAAACATGCCATTTTTTCCTGGTTTTTTTTTTTTTTTTTGGGTGGGGGGAAAGTAGGGGAGAAAGGAAGGATGTTCCTAGATGTAAATTTGCTATATCAGATATACATTTAAATGTCAGCAGGTATTATACAGTTTCCCTTCAAAACTTTAATCCCTTGTGTAGCTATCCCGTGTCTGTTTCCTCTCCCATGTGTTTCCTGTGCTTCCTATCCCATGTTTTCTCTCTGGAAAAGGATGTAAGCATAAACTTTTATCTTTATCCTTGCTGGACCCAATAGAATTATATACCCACAAACAATCTGCTGAGTTGTGATGTTAAATAAATTGGGTTCTAGTTTAGTCATTTATGGACTTCCTTGGTGGTTCAAATGGTAAAGAATTTGCCTGCAATGCAGGGTTCCAGGTTTGATCCCAGATCAGGAAGATCTCCTGGAGAAGGGAATGGTAACCTACTCCAGCATTCTTGCCTGGAGAATCCATGGACAGAGGAGCCTGGTAGGTCCCAGTCCATAGGATCACAAAGAGTCGGACACGATTGAACGACTAACACTTTCACCTTTACTTTTATATTCTGTCCTCTTTTCCTCCCCAGTGCCTCATATATCAGTCTCATTTCCCAGGTATATGCCTTGTTTCTCTAACAGAAAATAGTATTCCATTCTTTTTGAGTGTTTTATTCATCTTTACTTTCCTTCGCCTCACAGCATGGTGTTTTGAAAATTCTGAATATTCAGCAAATGCTTACTGAATAAAATTTACCCATGGAAAATATGTTCTAATGCAGGTATATATATGTATATATATGTGTATGTATATATATATATATACACACACACACATACATATATATAGCAGCATATATATTTACATACAGATAGACATATAAATTGATATAAAAGTTTATGTGTTTATATAAATATTTATATTTAAATAATATATAATTTAATGCAATTCTAGAATAATATTTCTTTTCTAAGTCACATGGTAAATATTTTAAGCAGATATTGTTTCAAATCTCAGAAGCCTAAACAAAAATGACATCTTTGAAATGAGTGTTTCATTAAATGAAATAAGATCAAAATAATTTCACTGAAAGTGTAATACAACCTGTTCATGTCCAACACCCAATAAAGATTTCTGCCTCTTTGTAAAGTTTTCTGGCTCTGCATACCTAGACAGAACCTTACAGTAACTTCCTGGCATCATCTTCTGGGCTTGGTGAGTAGAGCTGTGATTTTCCTAGTATTACAGCTGATGGTTGACAGCTAATCCTAATGGAAAAGCAATGCTACATTTGCTAATCCTAACAGAAAAGCTAAACTACTTTCACGTTCAATCTGGAAATCCAAAATCAGATGAGTTTTTTAAAAGGAGATGCCACTCTAAATTCTATTCCAGTCAATACAAGATTGTGAATGTTTACCTATAAACATAAATATTTCAAGTCACATGCTATGTTTAAGAATGTATTTGAAATCACTTCTTCCATATTATTAAAAAACCAGCCATTTTCACAACTCTATTTAAAAGGCTCCAGAAAATTTATCACAAACTATTAAAGAACTGACAACTATTTCTTAATCATAAACTAAGCACTTTGTTCTCTTTTTTCCTTAAAATTTTAGATTAAATTTTGAAGCTTAAAATGTATAGGATAAATATAAATTCATATATTGTTTTCACAATTTTGCTTTTGGAATAAGATAGTATAAGGGACCATTTAGCCAATTTATATAATTATTAATAAAAAATCATTGACAACTGAGATTTGTATAATATTTTACACATTAGAATAAAATGTTCTAATACATATATTAGAGCAATCCACAAATGAGAAACATTTTATTAGAACACACATCTTCACATTGCAGATGAAACCACCCACATCATTAAAAGATTCAGCCAATGGTGCAGTGCAGAGGAAGTTACTCATACTGGATCACTGCTGCTGCCAAGTTGCTTCAGTTGTGTCCAACTCTGTGTGACCCCATAGATGGCAGCCTACCAGACTTCCCCGTCCCTGGGATTCTCCTGGCAAGAACACTGGAGTGGGTTGCCGTTTCCTTCTCCAATGCATGAGAGTGAAAAGTGAAAGTGAATTTATATTTTCAAGAATTTTACTGGCTAGTTGGCAGCATGTTGGAGTAAAAAATCGGCCAAGTTGGGGGTATTTATATCCCGGAAATTGGCAAAGTGTAGAGTCACTACATTCTACCAAAGTCCATAACAGTTTAAACATTTATCAGCATGTCACTGGGTTGACATATATTCTATGATCCTTGCTATTAGCAAATTTTAAAATTGCTTTACTTCTCATTTTTTTCATGTAGAAAATGGAAGCCATGATTATTTATAAAAGAGTGATGGAGAACTAATAAATAGTGAAAAGTGAAGGTCACACAGTTGTGTCCAACTCTTTGTGACTCCATGGACTATACAGTCCATGGAATTCTCCAGGCCAGAATACTGGAGTGGGTAGCTTTTGCCTTCTCCAGGGATCTTCCCAACCCAGGGATCGAACCCGGGTCCCCCACATTGCAGGAGGATGTTTTACCAGCTGAGCCACAAGGGAAGCCCAAGAATACTGGAGTAGGTAGCAAGTTAAGATTAAAATGCAAGATTCTTTATTTAAAATAATCATTTATACTATAGTTTTGCATTAATGATAATGGAGAATAAGTTTTAAAAGTACTGGACTATTGGATGAAAAAGTTGTGTCTGTTCTCATGGACTTTTTAGTCTCAGTGTCTTCATATTTTTCTCCTTTATAGTAGACATCAATAACAAACAATGTTAAAATATTTTTTACTCAATAATGATTGAGAACATAAATTTTGGTTAAACAATGTTATATAGTCCAGATATCATATCTCTAGGATTTAATTTAAAAACTCATTTGTAAAATTAAAAAAAATTAAAATAAATTATATATAAGGTCTTTTGTGTTCTGAAGCTTCCCAGATGGCACTAGTGGTAAAGAACCCATCTGACTAAGCAGGAAACACTAGAGAAGAGGGTTTGATCCCTGAGTCTGGAAGATTCCCTGGAGGAGGCATGGCAACTCACTCCCATATTCTTGCTGGAAAATCCCATGAACAGAGGAGCTTAGCGGTCTATGGTTCATAGGGTTGCAAAGCATTGAACATGACTGAAACACCTTAGCACATATCTTTTATAACAGCAAAAAAACCATTTTTCTTTTGGTCAAATAGATATTTATAACACCCTGCAAATATTTTCAACATTATCCTAAATTATAAATGCTTTACTAATGATGCCCATGTCTTGCTTCTGAATGTAATGAGTCTTTGTCAGTGGAGAAAACATTTGTTTAGGTGCTTTACAGAAAGTAGGGGCATCTTATAACATATAGAGATATATACTCATCCATCAGAAATTATTTATATAAAACATTACTTTGCTTTAAGGTTTTCTTATAGCCATCATGGTGAGCTTAAGTAACTGGTTCATAAGATATTTATAATTAAATATCCAAATGAGAAGCTTTTACCAAATAGTAAAGAAACACTCTGATCTGATTTTTTTTTACACTTGCTAGAATCATGGCTTAAGTGAAGCTAAATGGATAGAGTACTCAGATCACAGATGCAGCAGGACATAGGAAAATGTTGAGCTCAATAGAGGTGTACTTTTGATAATAAACAACTAAATTCATGCATTTTCAGTATGTGGCATTTTTTTCCCCTACACTCAAAATATGCAAACAAATTAAAGAGCTAAACAATGGAAAGATAGTCCATGTTCATGAACAGGAAAACATGACAGTGCTAAGATAACAGTTCTTTCCTAACATATCTATGAATTCAATGTGATCTCAATCAAAAATTCCTTCAAATTATTTTGTGGATATTTGCACACACATCCAGAATAACCAACACAATAATGAAAAAAAAGAACAAAGTTGGAGGTGTGACACTACCTGAATTCAAAACTTACTATAAAGCTACAGTAAACAGGAATGTGGGTCATTGGTTAAAAAAAAAAAAAAAAAAAAAGGCAAACAAAGCCATAGAATAGAATAGAGAACCTAGATATAGACTATATAAATATAGTAAATATATCTTTGACAAAGGAGAAAAGTAAAATACAAAAGGGGTAGAGACAGTCTTCTCAACAAATGATGCTAGAAAAACTGGACATCCATATGCAAAAAATGAATCTAGACACGGTCTTTGCACATTTTACAAAATTTAACTCAAAATGTATCATAGAATTAATTGTAAAATCTGGAACTGTAAAACTGTCCTGGTCAGTGTCAGCCTATCACCAATGATGCCATTGGCTAGAAGGCCTACGTGCACTTGCCTGGGGCCTTCAGTGAGCCCCACAGACATTTCCTATTTCAAAGCCCATGTTGCAGCTGGACTGGCCCTTGTGGTTCTTACAGTTGTAAGAGACCCTCAGCAATACCACCAGGAACTTCTAAAACAAGCAAAGTGTGTTACTCATGGGTCCTGGTTCTATACACAGAGTACAGTATGGGAACACAGCCAGGTCATGGTGGGGAGAGAGAGAGAGAGAGAGAGAGAGAGAGAGAGAGAGAGAACGCTCCAATGCAGGCCTAGGGTTTCATTTCTACTGGGGTTAAGGGTGGGGATGTGGGCAGAGTTTTGTGTGTCCGTTACTATTTGGCAAGTAAAGCTCAAGAAAGAAAACACAAATGGTTCTGTTATCTGAGTCATCCAGAGGTCACTAAAACAAAGAAAACTCCTGGATAGGGCATCCTGGCCTTTGTCTAGTCCACATGTGTGTGCTCAGCCACTCAGCCATATCCGACTCTGAGGCCCCATGGACTGTAACCTGCTAGGCTCCTCTGTCCATGGGATTTCTCAGGCAAGAATACTGGAGTGGGTTGCCATTTTTTCTTCCAGGGGATCTTCCTGACCCATGTCTCTTGCGTCTCCTGCATTCGCAGGTGGATTCTTTACCACTAGCTCCACCTGAGAAGCCATTGTGCTTATTTGAGATAGCTTTCTATGAAGTGAATATCTTGGCAATCAAAAGCTTAAAGTCGAAATCATGCATTATAATTAAAAAAAAAAAATCTCACAGGCACTTACACTACAAACTTCTTGAAGATAACAAAAGAGAAAACTTAGGTATGGCTGTGCCTTTTTAGATATAACACTAAAGGCATAATCTGAAGTAGTTGATAAGTCATACTTTCTTAAAATTAAAAATGTCTGTTCTGTAAAAGACACTCTCAAGACAATGAGAAGACAAGACATGGAGTAGGAGAAAATATTTGTAAAAGACATCTAGCAAAAGACTGTTATCAAAATATACAAAGACTTCTTAGAAGTCAACAATAAGAAAACAAGCAACCCAATAACAAATGGTCCAAAGACCTTAACAGACAGTTTACCAAAGAAGATGTATGTATGGCAAATAAGCATATGGAAAGATGGTCCACATCATATGTCATTAGAGAAATGCAAATTTAAACAATAATGAGATGTCACATGCGCCTACTAAAATGACCCAAATCTGATACTGACTACACAAAATGCTGGTGAAGATATGGAACCGCAGAAACTCTTATTCATTGGTATGTAAAATATCATAGACACTGATGACAGTTTGGTGATTTCTTACAGAACTAGACTTACTCTTACCATTGGATTCATTACTTGGTGTTAGCTGAAAGAGCTGAAAACCTGTGCATGCAAAATCCTGCACATAATGTATACACATTGCAGCTATATTGATAATTGCCAAAACTTGGAAGCAGTCGATTTGGCCTCCCATAGATGAATGGACAAATAAACTTGTACAGCTATATAATGGAATACTAGTCAGCTCTGAAAATACATGACCTATCAAGCTGTAAAAAGACATGGAGGAAATTTAATTGAATATTACTAAGTCAAAGAAACCAATATGAAAAGTCTACAGTCTATGAGTCTAGCTATATGACATTTTGGAAAAAACAAAATTACAGAGAGGGTAAAAAAATTCAGTGGTGCCAGTGATTGGTGGTGGGAGGGATAACTAGACTGGACACAGAGAATCTTGAGGGCAGTGAAAGCATTATGGTGATAATAAAATGCTAGATACATGACATTACAAGTTCACCTAAATCCATAGAATACACAATACAAAGGGTGAACCATAATGCAAACTATGGACTTTGGGTAATTATAATATGTCGATGTAGATTTATCGATTAGAGTAAATGTTCTACTCTGGTGTGAGATGTTGATACTAGTGGGAGGCTATGCATGTGTTGGGGCTGGGGCCATATCTGTTCCTTCTTACAATTTTGCTGTACCTAAAACTGCTGTAAAAAGGTCTCAATTTTAAAATGACAAAAACAGATCTATTTAGTAATATCCTTGAATATTTGAGATACAGATATCTTGAAGAAATTTTTAAGAAAATAACATTTCACATAACATTTCTCCTCTTATTTCTTACATTAAAAAAAAAAAAGTTAATTTTTGGCCACACTGAGTGACATGTGGAACTTCCCTGACTAGGGATAAATCCTGTGCCTTCTGCAGTGAAAGCATGGTGTCGTAACCACTGGACCACTGAGAAAGTCTCAAATTTCTCCCCTTAAGCCAGCACAATGGGGTCTCACCTTGTACTTTAATTTTAGAGGATCTTTTCCTGGCTCCTCCATGAGTCTCTCCAAGAGGTAAGAAATTTGCAGAGACAAGAGCTTATGCCCATTCAGAACATGCATTCTTCCTCTTCCTCTTCACTTTGGGTACTAGAACCACAGATTTCCTTACCCTAACAGCCATGAACCAAATTTAGGACCCACACAGCCTCTGTCTTGATTCTGAACTTGCAAAAGTGGACTCTCTACTGGTGTGCAGACTCCTAAATGGGCTTCCCTGGTGATTCAGTGGTAAATAATCCACCTGCAATGCAGGAGACTTGAGTTTGATCCCTGGGTTGGGAAGATTCCCTGGAGAAGGAAATGGCAACATACTCCAGTATTCTTCCCTAGAAAATCCCATAGACATAGGAGCCTGGTGGGCTATAGTCCATGGGGTCAGAAAATAGTCAAACATGATTTACTTTTAACAACAACACCCCTAAATCCAAGGGCTAGCCTGTGGCTATTTTCAGAGGGTGTAGATGAAGATTGCACCTGAGACCTGGTATGTCCAATGCATGATGGTGAGACCGTTCATGGTGAAGGAAGGAACGTTGTTATGAAGGGAAAAAAATATGTAGATAATGAAGGTGGAACATAAAGTGGACGGACGCCCAGAGCTGAACTTTCCAGAAGGCCAGATTCTGGCAGAGAGTTCCAAGACTTTCAAAATAGGTCTTCCAAAACACAAAAAGATATATA
>NW_011494774.1:196538-199441 GCF_000754665.1 Bison bison bison | reverse complement strand
AAGATATATATATATATATATATATATATATATATATCATGGTAAGAAGATAGGACAACTTATTTAACAGTTTTTCAGCTTGATACATAACTTTTTGACATTTAGACTTACAATTTGTGAGCCTCCATTTTCATTTTTGTTCCGGGCTGCACAGATGTTAGGAACAGTCTTGCCATGAATATTGCTAAGAATATTTTCAGTCTTCTCCAGTTTTCCTTAAGTACAGGCCTTTGGGAAGAAGTGAGGAAGGTATGATTGTTTTGAATCTACTTATTCAATAAGCTGCAAAATTCTTTTCTGACGCACTCATTTACCTATCTACTTGGAGTTCTGTGCACCTGTCCATATCACTGGAATCTGTTTGGCAATACAAACAATGAAAATACAGCACATGGGCATGCTCCAGTTGCCTCATCGACTAAATCTAGTATGATAAATGTGTGTAACTTCTCCTGTCTAGAATGAGCATTTCTTGCATTTCTGAAATTACACAAAGAACAAGTAAACATTTAGACAGTCAGCCTATGATATGTGTGCTTCAGTTTCAGATAGTTATATCATCACAAAAATAAAGTCAGGAAACTATCCAGGCAAGTTAATTCAAAATAACTTAGTGAATTTTATATTTTATTGTTTTCAAAGATAATTTGCCCAAAATTCATATAGATAGTTCTGTCAAACTCTCACTCAGAAGTATAAAATTTTAGCTATGTATGTTGTCAACAAATAGGATTAAATCACCTAGGAATCTTTCTAGAACCACATTTCTTATGGGTGCAAAAAGAACAGTGTTTGTTCTGTTCTCATTCTTTGATTCAAAATATGTTTTGTAAATGGTTGTCTTCGTTCACATACTTTGTGTGTACTTCCAGGTATTTGTTCTCACACAACTACAGAGTCTAGAAATGAATGTTTTACTTTTAAAATTACCATCTTTTTCTATTGCTTTAGTTTCACAGCTCCCTGTATGTGTGTGCTCAGTCACTCCGTTGTGTTCATCCCTTTGAGACCATATGGACTGTAGCCTGCCAGCCTTCTCTGGAATTCTCCAGGAAGAAAATTGGAGTGGATTGTCATTCTTACTCCAGTGGATCTTTCTAACCCAGGGATTGAAGTCACATCTCCTGCATTGGCAGGCAGATTCTTTACCACTGAGCCGCCTGAGAAGTACTTCATAACTTCATAATGGTGTTCACTGAAAAAGAGTTGGTGTAGGAGTACAATGTTTTGGGAAAAGCAAATCCCTCAATAAGATGAAATAAATGTTAAAAAAAATAATTTGGGGTTGAAACGGGTCTTCATTTTAGGTAATAACCTCAGACCACAGGCACATGTTTAACTTGTAATAAATATTGGTACATCTTAAATATTGTTTACAGATTTTAATATATATAATAGAATGACACTGTTAATATGTAACCTCAGACATCTAGTTGGCTTATAGAACTTATAAACTAATGACCACATACAAAGATTATGACTGACTTTGAGAATTTTAGGGATTTTTCCACCTGAACAATCGAAAAAGAATTCAGGAAACACAATATATACATTTGTGAAGAACTAGGCCATAGATTGTTCTTGTGTCTCTCTACTTTCTTTGTTGTCTCTATCAAGCTTGGACTGGGCCAGTCTTCAAATCTATGAAGATGCTGATCAACCACATTGGACTACAACAAATGTTCCTAGCTAGTCCAATAAAATCAGTCATAGGACCAGTATGGAAGCTATTTTGCCCTAGGTAAGGCAAGCAAGAATCCGAAATGCAGTACTTGGATGCAATCTCAAAAACGACAGAATGATCTCTGTTCGTTTCCAAGGCAAACCATTCAGTATCACAGTAATCCAAGTCTATGCCCCAACCAGTAATGCTGAAGAGGCTGAAATTGAATGGTTCTATGAAGACCTACAAGACCTTTTAGAACTAACACCCAAAAAAGATGTCCTTTTCATTATAGGGGACTGGAATGCAAAAGTAGGAAGTCAAGAAACACCTGGGGTAACAGGCAAATTTGGCCTTGGAATACGGAATGAAGCAGGGCAAAGGCTAATAGAGTTTTGCCAAGAGAACACACTGGTCATAGCAAACACCCTCTTCCAACAACACTAGAGAAGACTCTACACATGGACATCACCAGATGGTCAACACTGAAATCAAACTGATTATATTCTTTGCAGCCAAAGATGGAGAAGATCTATACAGTTAGCAAAAAAAAAAAAAGACCAGGAGCTGACTGTGGCTCAGATCGTGAACTCCTTACTGCTAAATTCATACTTAAATTGAAGAAAGTAGGGAAAACCACTAGACCATTCAGGTATGACCTAAATCAAATCCCTTATGATTATACAGTGGAAGTCAGAAATAGATTTAAGGGACTAGATCTGATAGATAGAGCGCCTGATGAACTATGGAATGAGGTTCGTGACATTGTACAGGAGACAGGGATCAAGACCATCCCCATGGAAAAGAAATGGAAAAAAGCAAAATGGCTGTCTGGGGAGGCCTTACAGATAGTTGTGAAAAGAAGAGAAGTGAAAAGCAAAGGAGAAAAGGAAAGATATAAGCATCTGAATTCAGAGTTCCAAAGAATAGCAAGAAGAGATAAGAAAGCCTTCCTCAGTGATCTATGCAAAGAAATAGAAGAAAACAACAGAATGGGAAAGACTAGAGATCTCTTCAAGAAAATTAGAGATATCAAGGGAACATTTCATGCAAAGATGGGCTCGATAAAGGACAGAAATCGTATGGACCTAACAGAAGCAGAAGATATTAAGAAGAGGTGGCAAGAATATACAGAAGAACTGTACAAAACAGATCTTCATGACCCAGATAATCACGATGGTGTGATCACTGACCTAGAGCCAGACATCCTGGAATGGGAAGTCAAGTGGGCCTTAGGAAG
>NW_011494774.1:195253-195759 GCF_000754665.1 Bison bison bison | reverse complement strand
TGAAAGAAATGGGAATACCAGACCACCTGACCTGCCTCTTGAGAGACCTGTATGCAGCTCAGGAAGCAACAGTTCAAACTGGACATGGAACAACAGACTGGTTCCAAAGAGGAAAAGGAGTACATCAAGGCTGTATATTGTCCCCTTGCTTATTTAACTTATATGCATAGTACATCAGGAGAAACGCTGGGCTGGAAGAAGCACAAGCTGGAATCAAGATTGTCGGGAGAAATATCAATAACGTCAGAAATGCAGATGACACCACCCTTATTGCAGAAAGTGAAGAGGAACTAAAAATCCTGTTGATAAAAGTGAAAAAGGAGAGTGAAAATGTTCGCTTAAAGCTGAACGTTCAGAAAACGAAGATCATGGCATCTGGTCCCATCACTTCATGGGAAATAGATGGGGAAACAGTGGAAACAGTGTCAGACTTTATTTTTCTGGGCTCCAAAATCACTGCAGATGGTGACTTCAGCCATGAAATTAAAAGACGCTTGCTCCTTGGA
>NW_011494774.1:194350-195010 GCF_000754665.1 Bison bison bison | reverse complement strand
AATGCAAATAGTACAGCCACTATGGAGAACAGTGTGGAGATTCCTTAAAAAACTGGAAATAGAACTGCCTTATGATCCAGCAATCCCACTGCTGGGCATACCCACTGAGGAAACCAGAATTAAAAGAGACACGTGTACCTCAATGTTCATCACAGCACTGTTTATAATAGCCAGGGCATGGAAGCACCCTAGATGTCCATCAGCAGATGAATGGATAAGAAAGCTGTGGTACATATACACAATGGAGTATTACTCAGCCATTAAAAAGAATACATTTGAATTAGTTCTAATGAAGTGGATGCAACTGGAGCCTATTATACAGAGTGAAGTAAGCCAGAAAAAACATCAATACAGTATACTAACACATTTATATGGAATTTAGAAAGATGGTAACGATAACCCTGTATGCGAGACAGCAAAAGAGACACAGATGTATAGAACAGTCTTTTGGACTCTGTGGGAGAGGGAGAGGGTGGGATGATTTGGGAGAATGACATTGAAATATGTATAATATCATATATGAAATGAATCGCCAGTCCAGGTTCGATGCATGACGCTGGATGCTTGGGGCTGGTGTACTGGGACGGCCCAGAGGGATGGTATGGGGAGGGAGGAGGGAGGAGGGTTCGGGATGGGGAACACATGTATACCTGTGGCGGA
>NW_011494774.1:192163-194094 GCF_000754665.1 Bison bison bison | reverse complement strand
AGACATTACTTTGCCAACAAATGTCCATCTAGTCAAGGCTATGGTTTTTCCAGTGGTCATGTATGGATGTGAGAGTTGGACTGTGAAGAAAGCTGAGCACCGAAGAGTTGATGCTTTTGAACTGTGGTATCGGAGAAGACTCTTGAGAGTCCCTTGGACTGCAAGGAGATCCAACCAGTCCATTCTGAAGGAGATCAGCCCTGGGATTTCTTTGGAAGGAATGATGCTAAAGCTGAAATTCCAGTACTTTGGCTAACCCATGTGAAGAGTCGACTCATTGGAAAATACTCTAATGCTCGGAGGGATTGGGGGCAGGAGGAGGAGACGACAGAGAATGAGATGGCTGGATGGCATCACCGACTCGATGGACATGAGTTTGAGTGAACTCCGGGAGTTATTGATGGACAGGGAGGCCTGGCTGCTGCAATGGGGTTGCAAAGAGTCGGACACAACTCAGTGACTGAACTGAACTGAACTTCAGGCAAGGAATATCACCATGGTTAATAATTTCACATCAAGGGCCAGGCAAAATCCATTAATGAAAGTATGTGTGAGTGAGCAGAAAGGTTCCTATTAGCCAAGATTGTGTAGATGAGTCAGTGAGATCAATGAGACTTCTTGTGTGACCATCTTACTGTCTTGATATACCAATACCAATATTTGAAATGCATTGACAATTTCACGAGATTACAATATTTAAATACAAAAAGTCATATGGTGAGAATATTATTTTCTATTTTCTTGAAAAACGTATTTATAATAACTTTTTGAAGTCTTATGAGTATATCATGGTTTTGAAATGTTTTCAATATTGAGAAGATTTTCTAATTATCATTTGTATAACTTTATCTGAAGATCTCAGAGCAACACAGGAGTTATAACAGAGTTATACAAGGTCTTCATAATCTGCATAATCTGCAAATTTCATTATAATGAAGGGACAAAAAAAAAATACTTCTGAGCCTGAGTAACTCTTATATTGAAAACAAGTTTCATTCAAGACAGATGTATTCATTTTTAATAAAACTACATGATATGTTTACTTTATATACTTTAATAAAACTACTTTATATGTTGAGACTCATAGAAAATTGCTTCAATAGATTAAAAAAAATGTGCAAAGGCTCTGAAATTAATACTGCCTCAAAATGTGAAAAGTTATATGCCTTAAATAGTATTGGTTGTTTCTGTAATATATCATTACATTTTGAATTTTACAACTATTGCAAACTTTAAGATGATCTCACATTTGGAAGCACCAAAAATTAGGAGATGCTTTTCTTGAAAATATGGTAGGAAAATATACATGGCTTTTCCATGGTGTGATTTCTTTTTCTTTCTTTCTTTTTTTTTAAATCTAAACCTTGAATTTGGAGAGTGAAAAAAAGTTGCTGGGATCTACTTTCCATTCTATCAGCTAAATGCGCACTTGAAAAGCCTTCTAAGTTCATTGCAAGCTTTCCAAGTTCTTTTAAATTATTTTAAATTTAATTCCCATGTTTAATAATCTTATGAAGATGGATAGGAATACTTACAGATTTAAATAAAAAATAGTTCTTGTATGTAAAATCAAACTTTTGCCCTCTGCTCATTCCAAAAAGATGACTGAAAGCAAGCAGCCCCCAGTGTAGAGTGTGATATTCTCCACTACTGCTAGTCTCCATAGCATTTGCCCTATAGTAACATCACTGTTCAATTTTAATGTCTGAACAGCCTAGCCTCGTTCTTTTTTTCTTTTCTTCAAGAACAAATCTATATTTTTTGAATGTTACATATTTATTTTTATTTACCCTTTATTCATTTATCTCTTGATTTGTTTAACTTAAATTTAGCTCTGTCTTCTCTTGCCCTTTTTCTTGGTAATTGATGTAACAGTACTGTTCCTCCTGCAGTGTTTTCCAGGAAGAAAGGGAAGCCATTAACATGCTGTC
>NW_011494774.1:187339-192063 GCF_000754665.1 Bison bison bison | reverse complement strand
TGCTGTCATAGTCTTGTTTCCATAGAAACAGGCAGTGCCTACTGGTGATAGTTGATCATGTATTTGCTTATCAGGTAACTTTTCTATTTCCTTTAAAGGTCAGTTTAGAATATTTGCCTCTCTGTAAGGGTTGCCCTTTTGAATACTTTGGGTACTTGCACCCCAAATGTTTGTTCAGATCTTGAAATTTAAAAAAAAGCTCAAAAAAGCCTCAGAGGAGTTGGATGCTGCCATTCTTACTCATCAGTAGAGTTGCTATGAGATTAAAATAAATCCATATTCAAAATATGTGGCTGTCTGGATATAAATTCCAGTTAATTCTTCATAATGTTAAAAATATGTTGAGTGTTTTCTTTAATTTGATTAAGATGGAACATATCTTAACAGTGTAATAACTTTTTAAAAATTGTTTGGA
Organism: Bison bison bison; assembly: GCF_000754665.1. NCBI lineage: Eukaryota > Metazoa > Chordata > Mammalia > Artiodactyla > Bovidae > Bison > Bison bison. The sequence goes on along the minus strand of NW_011494774.1, from coordinate 191,648 downwards.
ATGATCATGGCAATCACACCAAAGTTGAGAACGCAGCATTGACCTAAGATATTCTTTTGGTAGACCCCATTAAATATATAATCCAGCTATAATATGTATTTTACCAAGAAAATGACTTGAATGACATTTTAATATTTAATTGTAATATGATAGTCTTATTTATAAAAATTATAATTTTATCTCATGAAGTATTTGATTTAATAAGTTAGTTAACTGAGGAAGTTGATATACATATTGCAAAAGAGCATACTAATGCAATTAAAATTAGCTTAGGCAGAAATTACCATGAAAAATTTATACAGTGCTATGAGCAAAGATTATTTCTTATTTACTATTCTTAATATTGATTTTTCAAAGCCACATTTCATATTTTTAATGCAATTTTTTGCATAAAATATTATTTGAATTCAAAGATAACTCTATATGTAACAAAAAAGGTTCATATGTCAACATTTACTGAAGTGGTTAACTTTCATATCATTATTTGAAAGTTAAGGAAAAAGAGGTTAAGGCTTTTAAAAACAGTTCATTTGTAACTAGGCACATCTTTAAAAAATATATTTTTAGTAGCTCACTAGTACAGATATGATTTATGAGATGTCAGCTAGACTGAAGATGTGCATTTAACCAAGCAATTCATGTGATTCTGATGAAGATAATTTCTATACTACATTTGATAAAGTTCAAACAATAGAACATGATTTTTAGAACTAAAAAAGAAAACAAAACTATTTGTATTCTCTCATATCTCTCTGCTTACAGGCTTTTAATAAAAATTCAGCTAGGTGTTCTCTATTGTCTTTTCAGATCATCAATGCTCATGAGTTCTCTGCTTCCACTCCCCCATTTTTCTATTTTGTTCTGTTTTCAGTGAGAAAATTAATTGAATTACATTGAGCAACCATTATCAGCACTTTTAAGTTTCCCATCTCAACTCAGGAATGGTTACCAATGAAACAAGAGGTTTGATTGGGAGGACCCAGGCTGGCTGTGTCTGACCAGGAATGGCTCTGAGTGACAATATGTTTAGGATCCTGCTATTTAGGAAACAGGCAAGTTGGCTTTTCCATCTCTCTGAATCTGCTGATTTTCAGTAATTTAGATTATAGGCCATCAGCAGAGAGCGTTCCATCTCTGCCTGCAAACTGACAGATTCTTGCCTGGGCTTATCTCTTTTTTTTTTTTTGAATTTTGCTAAAAGTAATAGGAACAGTCAGAATTCTGTGTTTTCCCATCCTCTTCCCCTACAGCTACAAGTTCAAAAGCATTTGGTGTGACCTCCAATTATTACAGATTATAGTTCACCAATGTTCATCCTCAGGAAAAGTGTCACAAGCAAATCAGCCAGTGTATACTATATCCTTTCTTCTACTTGCTGTCACACACCAAGACAATGCCACAGGTTTTACATTTTTATTGTGGCAAAACTCCTCTTCCAGGTAGCAATTTTGGAAGCAGATTAGGGTATATTGCTAGAACAAGAAACCCCACTTTTAGTGGCTTGAATGATGTGGGAGTTTACCTCACACAAAACAGTGCAGAAGTGAATCTTTCAGGACTGGTCGAAATGATTTGTTCCAAGAAAACGTTTAGGGATCTAGGTTTTTCAAGGTTTCTCTCATCTTGCTCTCTTGTCTCCAAGTGTTCTATATTTGGTCTATTACCATTGTTGGCTAGCATTCATATCCACTGCCCAGATCAGAAGAAAGTGAATGAGAAAATCCAGTCTTGGTGGTTTTTATAATTAAGGTGATGATCCAAAAGTTGCTCAACTAATTTCATCACAGATGCCACTGCTCCAAAGTGAGTACATGGCTGTACCTATGCTAAAAAAGGCTTAGAGATATATTTTTCTGGGTTATTATATAGTAACTAAAAGTTGGGAGCCCCATTGATGAAGGTAATAAAGGGGAATGAATGCAAGAAGACAATTCACATTCAATGCCAAAAAACAAATGGTAGTTGTGATCAATAAGGAGAAAATTTAATTTAAAAATTAATATAAAACTTTAATTTAAAAAATATTTGTTTCAAAGGATCGTTTTTTTTTTAAAATATGTACTATCCATTATTATTGAAATACTCTTTTCAGATCCGTTTTCACTGTGCAATATTCCTCCTATAGGAAATGCAGCTTGTCTTCAGTATTTCCTATTCCATTAAGTAGGGCTTCCCAGATGGTGCTAGTGGTGAAGAACCCATATGCTAAATACAGAGGCACAAGAGACATGGGTTCGATTCCTGGGCCAGAAAGAAGCCCTGAGGGAGGGCATGGCAACTCATTCCAGTATTTTTGCCTGGAGAATCCCATGGACAGAAGATCTTGGGGGGCTACATCCATAGGGTAGCAAAGAGTTGGACACGAGGGAAACGACTTAGCAGGAACGCACATTCTCTCAAATACAAGGCTTTCTGAATATCTTTCTAGTTCTACAATGCTTGCTTTACTACTTGTCTGTCCTTACCTCTGGAAGAGTTACACCAGGTTCTTAGTAACACTCAGTCCTCCCTTTCTGTTTTTAATCATGGAATTTTTTCCTAATTACCTCCTCTCATCATCTTCTTTGTTTTCAAATCCTGATCTGAAATTTGTTTTCTCCACAAAGTACCTGATTATACTGCATAATTTCCTGTTTCTCACATCATCACTTTTTATGGTGTCAATTTGCACTTACGAAGATGCTACCTTTAATGATTTAACTCATTTCACATTTATATGCCCTCTTCCAGAAGACTGTAAATAGTTCAAGGACAAAGATAAAGTGCTTCTTTTGAAAATACCAATAATGTGAAGAAACGATGTTTCTTCTTTGGTGAAAGTTCTTTGGGTAAAAAGCATCCTTCCTACAACAGAAATTTTCCTTTCCTATTTCAGTTATTTAACCAAGTGTATGATATTGGATAAGTAATCTGATATTCTGTGCTGTTATTGTTAATGATGAAGTCTAATGGCTCTGCCAACAGGTTTCCTTATGACTAAGTTTGGTGACTATGCATACTGGCTATTTGGCTATTCAATTTAATCACTTACAACACTTAATGATATCACTTTTCTATATAAAAGTTCATATTACTTACAGCTAATTTGCATGTTTTCTGTTTTTCATATCAGGCAAATCAGTATGAATATCAATTTGTGTGCTACAGTCAGTGTGTCATTGTTGTTGTTGTTCAGTCACCCAGTCATGTACGACTGCAGCACACCAGGCCTCCCTGTCCCTCATCATCCCCCAGTTTGCCCAAATTCATGTTCATTGCATTGGTGATTCCATCCAGCCATTTCATCCTCTGATGCCCTCTTCTTCTGCCCTCAATCTTTCCCAGCATCAGAGACTTTTCCAATGAGTCATCTATGTGCATCAGATGACCAAAATACTGGAGCTTAAGCTTTAGCATCAGTCCTTCCAGTGAAAATTCAGGGTTGATCTCCCTTAAGATTGACTGGTTTGATTTTGCTTTCCAAGGGACTTTGAGGTGTTCTGCCTTCTTTATGGCCCAGGTCTCACAACTGTATGTTACGACTGGGAAGACCATAACCTTGACTCTATGCACCTTTGTCAGCAGAGTAATGCCTCTGCTTTTTAGCAGACTTTCTATGTTTGTCTTCACTTTCCTGCCAAGAAGCAAATGTTTTCTGATTTCAAGGCTGCAGTCATTGTCTGCAGTGATTACATAAACCCCAAGAAGAGGAAATCTGTCACTACTTCCACCTTTTCCTCTTCTATTTGCCATCCAATAATGGGGCTGGGTGTCATGATCTTAGTATTTTTAATATTTAGTCTTAAGCCGGCTCTTTCACTCTCCTCCTTCATCCTCATCAAGAGACTCTTTAGTTTTTCTTCCCTTGCTTCCATTAGAGTGAAAGGAATACAACAGGGCAGTCTGCTGTCAAGCTGTTTGCTTAACCTATATGTTGAGTACATCATGAAAAACTCTTGGCTGGATGAGTTACAAGTTGGAATCAAGATATGTGGGAGAAACATCAACAGCCTCAGATATGTGAATACCACCCTAACGGCAGAAAGCAAAGAGAAACTGTGAGTGTATGAATGTCTAATAATGCTCAACTTCCTTCTGTATGAAATTCTAGAGTTATATACAAAAATTGACATCAGATCAGTCGCTCAGTCGTGTCCGACTCTTTGCGACCCCATGAATCACAGCATGCCAGGCCTCCCTGTCCATCACCAACTCCCGGAGTTCACTCAGACTCACGTCCATTGATTCAATGATGCCATCCAGCCATCTCATCCTCTATCGTCCCCTTCTCCTCCTGCCCCCAATCCCTCCCAGCATCAGAGTCTTTTCC
>NW_011494774.1:186162-187064 GCF_000754665.1 Bison bison bison | reverse complement strand
TTCCTTCCAAGGAGTAAGCGTCTTTTAATTTCATGGCTGCAGTCACCATCTGTAAAGATTTTGGAGCCCAGAAAAATAAAGTCTGACACTGTTTCCACTGTTTCCCCATCTATTTCCCATGAAGTGGTGGGACCAGATGCCATGATCTTCATTTTCTGAATGAGCTTTAAGCCAACTTTTTCATTCTCCACTTTCACTTTCATCAAGAGGCTTTTTAGTTCTTCTTCACTTTCTGCCATAAGGGTGGTGTCATCTGCATATATGAGGTTATTGATATTTCTCCCAGCAATCTTGATTCCAGTTTGTGTTTCTTCCAGTCCAGCGTTTCTCATGATGTACTCTGCATGTAAGTTAAATAAACAGGGTGACAATATACAGCCCTGATGAACTCCTTTTCCTATTTGGAACCAGTCTGTTGTTCCATGTCCAGTTCTTCCTGTTGCTTCCTGACCTGCATACAAATTTCTCAAGAGGCAGATCAGGTGTTCTTGTATGCCCATCTCTTTCAGAATTCTCCACAGTTTACTGTGATCCACATAGTCAAAGGCTTTGGCATAGTCAATAAAGCAGAAATAGATGTTTTTCTGGAACTCTCTTGCTTTTTCCACGATCCAGTGGATGTTGGCAATTTGATCTCTGGTTCCTCTGCCTTTTCTAAAACCAGCTTGAACATCAGGAAGTTCACGGTTCACATATTGCAGAAGCCTGGCTGGAGAATTCTGAGCATTACTTTACTAGCGTGTGAGATGAGTGCAGTTGTGCCATAGTCTGAGCATTCTTTGGCATTGCCTTTCTTTGGGATTGGAATGAAAACTGACCTTTTCCAGTCTTGTGGCCACTGCTGAGTTTTCCAAATGTGCTGGCATATTGAGTGCAGTGCTTTCACAGCATCATCTTTCAGG
>NW_011494774.1:181658-186062 GCF_000754665.1 Bison bison bison | reverse complement strand
GATCACACCATCGTGATTATCTGGGTCATGAAGATCTTTTTTGTACAGTTCTTCTGTGTATTCTTGCCACCTCTTCTTAGTATCTTCTTCTTCTGTTAGGTCCATACCATTTCTGTCCTTTATCGAGCCCATCTTTGCATGAAATGTTCCTTTGGTATCTCTGATTTTCCTGAAGAGATCCCTAGTCTTTCCCATTCTGTTGTTTTCCTCTATTTCTTTGCATTGATCGCTGAAGAAGGCTGTCTTATCCCTTCTTGCTATTCTTTGGAACTCTGCATTCAGATGCTTATATCTTTCTTTCCTTTTCTCCTTTGCTTTTTGCTTCTCTTCTTTTCACAGCTATTTCTAAGGCCTCCCGAGACAGCCATTTTGCTTTTTTGCCTTTTTTTTTTGGGAATGGTCTTGATCCCTGTCAATGTCACGAACCTCATTCCATAGTTCATCAGGCACTCTATCTATCAGATCTAGTCGCTTAAATCTATTTCTCACTTCCACTGTATAATCATAAGTGATTTGATTTAGGTCATACCTGAATGGTCTAGTGGTTTTCCCTACTTTCTTCAATTTAAGTTTGAATTTGGCAATAAGGAGTTCTTGATCTGAGGCACAGTCAGCTCCTGGTCTTGTTTTTGTTGACTATATAGAGTTTCTCCATCTTTGGCTGCAAAGAATATAATCAATCTGATTTTGGTGTTGACCATCTGGTGATGTCCATGTGTACAGCCTTTTCTAGTGTTGTTGGAAGAAGGTGTTTGCTATGACCAGTGCATTCTCTTCACAAAACTCTATTAGCCTTTGCCCTGCTTCATTCTATACTCGAAGGCCAAATTTTCCTGTTACTCCAGGTGTTTCTTGACTTCCTACTTTTGCATTTCAGTCCCCTATAATGCAAAGGATATCTTTTTTGGGTGTTAGTTCTAAAAGGTCTTGTAGGTCTTCATAGAACCATTCAACTTCAGCTTCTTCAGCGTTACTGGTTGGGGCATAGACTTGGATTACTGTGATATTGAACGGTTTACCTTGGAAACGAACAGAGATCATTCTGTCGTTTTTGAGATTGCATCCAAGTACTGCATTTCAGACTCTTTTGTTGACCATGATGGCCACTTCATATCTTCTGAGGGATTTTTGCCCGCAGTAGTAGATATAATGGTCATCTGAGTTAAATTCACCCATTCCAGTCCATTTCAGTTCGCTGATTCCTTGAATGTCAACATTCACTCTTCCCATCTCTTGTTTGACCACTTTCAATTTGCCTTGATTCATGGACCTGACATTCCAGGTTCCTATGCAATATTGCTCTTAACAGCATCGGACCTTGCTTCTATGACCAGTCCCATCCACAGCTGGGTATTGTTTTTGCTTTGGCTCCATCCCTTCATTCTTTCTGGAGTTATTTCTCCACTGATCTCCAGTAGCATATTGGGCACCTACTGACCTGGGGAATTTCTCTTTCAGTATCCTATCATTTTGCCTTTTCATGGGGTTCTCAAGGCAAGAATACTGAAGTGGTTTGCCATTCCCTTCTCCAGTGGACCGCATTCTGTCAAATCTTTCCACCATGACCTGCCTGTCTTGGGTTGCCCCACGGGCATGGCTTAGTTTCACTGAGTTAGACAAGGCTGTGGTCCTAGTGTGATTAGATTGACTAGTTTTCTCTGAGTATGGTTTCAGTGTGTTTGCCCTCTGATGCCCTCTTGCAACACCTACCATCTTACTTGGGTTTCTCTTACCTTGGGCATGGGGTATCTCTTCACGGCTGCTCCAGCAAAGCATAGCCATTGCTCCTTACCTTGGACGAGGGTTATCTCCTCACCGCCACCCTTCCTGACCTTCAATGTGGGATAGCTCCTCTAGGCCCTCCTGTGCCCGCGCAGCCACAGCTCCTTGGACAGATCTATTAAAAATGAACTTAATATTTACTAATTGAAAAATCACCTGATTAAACAAAAGGGTCATATACTGTGACTTAAGTCCCAACAAAGTCAGAATTTGTAAAACTGAAAGTGAAGCAATTCCATATACAATTCATATTTTCTTGGCACTTTTATATAGAATAATTAATGTAAAATGATATACTAAGGTTATTTGATCTCTAATGTTCCTTCCAGCAATAACATTCCATGAGTCATACTGCAAAAAAGTGAAAGTTTCTTTATACTTTTAAATATTAGTGTGACAGATTCACATTATTCTTTTTCTAGTAGATTAACTTAAACGTATCATATAAAGCTAAACAGCTTTTGAATAAAATATCTCTTATGTTACAGATACAACTTCTCTCAAAGCCATAAAATTCTGAATCCTAGTGAGCCATCCAGAAATATTAAAAATCACTAGCCATCTTGGAAATATGGCTGAGCCTAATATTGGCTTCATATAATAGGTATTTTATACTCTGTTTTAAAGCCCTGATTGCACAATGGTTCTCTATGCACAATAGCATTTGTATATTGAGATAACAAAGGGAAATATTATTATTTGTGCTTTTCCTTACTACTTATTTATAAAGGGCTTCCTAGTCAATCAGAAACCAAATTTATGTGTCTTCCGCATACATTCCCAGAGGTTCTATATGCTTCTGTCAAATATTTTATTATCTTATCCCAACTCATAAAACTGAACTTTTAGATTTTTTTTCAATATCAGTAGTTGGTATCTTATACAAAGTGAAACAATTTTTTTTTTAAATGAAGAACTGTATTTTAATCAATTCATGTCAAGACACTTAAATTAGATATTTAAATAGTTGCTAATATTTATTCACTCAGCACTAACCTGTTCTATGGGTTATTGCTTATTTTTTACTACAAGCCTTGTCCTTCATCTGTTCTTTAGTCCATATTTTTATTTAGTTAGAATTGGGTTTTGGGGTATGTAATGTATAACCCAAATTAATCCAAGAATATTTCTGTAACTTGCAAATGAAAGTGAAAGCTGCTCAGTATGTCCAACTCTTTGCGACCCCATGGACTATACAGTCCACGGAATTCTCCAGGCCAGAATACCGGAGTGGGTAGCCTTTCCCTTCTCCAGGGGATCTTTCTGACACAGGGATTGAACCCAGGTCTCCTGCATGGCAGAAGGATTCTTTACCATGTGAGCCACAAACAGGAGGATTTAAAAAAACGGGGAAAGCTCTAGAGCAAAGTAGCAGACAAACCTGAGGCAGATGATTTCTTCAAAATTTCTACAAAGGTTTAGCCTATTTTAGTTCTAGATTAACTGAGGAAAAGAGCCCCACTTTGGGTTAGAATAGAGAGAAAATTTTTAGGTTAAGGACAGTATTTTAAGAAGACTTTATAAATTTCACTTTAATCCTGGTGACTTCCCCTGCCTCTAGGCGGAAATGCATCACCATATGACAATAAATACTGACCCTAAGTTAACCCTGGTAAGGCAGTTAGCAGGGAAGTTCTTTAAAATGACTATGATTAATATATTTGATAAGGCAGAGGAATAAATGTAGAGCGGTGGGATGGAAAGTATCACTAGAAAACTTGAATATAAAAATTTAAATCAAAATTCTAGATCTTAAAAAAATTGTAACTGAAATTACTAAAAGAAAAATATATATAAGACTGTATTTGTGCAATGAAGGATAACAAAACATATGGTAAATCTGAAAATCCTGGGAAAATATGAATACACTAAATATTTTCAGTTATGTGAGAAACAGTAAAAATGTATTCTTTATCTCATAGTGAAAAAAATCCTGGAAAAAAAAAAAAGGAGAAAATAAAACAGAAGCAATATTTGAAGAGATGAATGTACAAAATTGTCCCAAACTGTTGAAAGACATGAGCCTTCACATTCAAGAAAACCTATAAACCATATACAGCATGAAAGAAGAAGAAAGAAAAGGAGGTCAGGGAGAAGGAGAAGAAGAGCAGATAGAGGAGGACGAAGGAGACGAGAAGGGAAAATATCAGGAGTTACATCATAAGAAAACAGAAAGAAAATCTTACAAGTAGTCAGAGGAAGAAGGAGACATCTCTTTCAAAAGAGCAAAAATTAGCACTAACATAATTTGCCAAGTAAATGGTGAAAGCTAGAAGACAGAGGGATTATTCTGCTAAAGTTTGAAAGAAAATACCTGTTAAACTTAAATTCTACTTCAGTAAAAATAATTATTGAAAGTGAAGATAATTTTTGATTTTAACTACTATGTGAGTGGAGAAGGCCATGGCACCCCACTCCAGTACTCTTGCCTGGAAAATCCCATGGATGGAGGAGCCTGGTGGGCTGCAGTCCATGGGGTCGCTAAGAGTCAGACACGACTGAGCAACTTCACTTTCACTTTTCACTTTCATGCATTGGAGAAGGAAATGGCAACCCACTCTAGTGTTCTTGCCTGGAGAATCCCAGGGACGGGGGAGTCTGGTGGGCTGCTGTCTATGGGGT
>NW_011494774.1:177775-181558 GCF_000754665.1 Bison bison bison | reverse complement strand
AAGGGGACGACAGAGGATGAGGTGGTTGGATGGCATCACCGACTCAATGGACATGAGTTTGAGTAGGCTCTGGGAGTTGGTGATGGACAGAGAGGCCTGGCATGCTTCAGTCCATGGGGTTGCAAAGAGTAGGACATGACTGGGTGACTGAACTGAACCAAATTTTGTAAAGAGAGTTACAAGAGACCACTGTTCTCACTCTAACACAAATGATGAAGGCTAGAGCATCATAGTTATCTTGACATGTGAGAAAGCTGAGGAAAATAAGAAATCCATAGGAATTAAAAGACAGAATGTCGAAATGCCTTTTAAGAGTGAGAGATCATGGCTTGTTTGCATTCTTACTGAAGCAGCAGGAAGGGGAAAAGTTTACCATGGAATGGGGTAGAAAAAAGAAAATTTAACATTTATTGACTGAGTGTGTCATTGCTCATATTTTGAAATTCCAAAGATCTGTAGCCATAGAGAAAGATTACATTAACTGACATTTCTTACACTCAGGACTTTACTGGATGATTGGAAATAACATGTTGAAAATAGAGTGACATAACAAGGTAGCAAAACAGTAGAAAATTACTCCCAGATATCCTGGACACTTAGCTAATGTAAGACAGTTAGAAACTCAGTAAGAATGCTAACACATGAGAATTAAAGCTATATATATAATGTACCTATAAAATGTATACTGCTCTTTTTATGTTATGTTTATGAATTATACTGATAAAAAACTCATTTATTAAAAATGATTTCTAAGCACTGTCATGAACTTGAAAGTACACTATGTTTTTGCATAAAAAATAACATATGATAAGTCATTCTGCTTTCCATTTGAACTTGATATGCAAGCAAAGCTATTCTTTTCATGTGTTTAGTTTTAGGTGAAGTTAGATTTCAATTAGACCAAACTGATTTTTCTTCTGCCTTAACTGAATCTTGTTTTTCAATTTTGAAAATCATGTTACTAATTTGTAGGTAATATTAACATATGGGTTTATTTATGTTGGTAGCAATTAAAACAATGGTTTCTTTTTATTCTTTTCACTTGTCAAATCTTTACTACTGAAATGGGGTTCTTAAGTTAGAATGATTTTTCATAAAGAATTCTTTCCATTTAGAATGAAGTAAGATGTTTTTAACAATCATTAAGACCTTTTTCCAGTTTCTAATTCATACATTCATCCATTTAAAAAAATAGAATGAGGAGCCCTGCAGGATATCTTGACCTCTTGGGTTGGTGAAAAAAAGTAGTATTGAATTTCTAAAGTTTCAGAAAATATTAAAATGATGATGCAAATACTATAAAATAGAAATTACACAAAGCTCTATACTTTCACTTGGCTTCATCATCAATATGATCATTCCTAAATCATTCTAAGATTAAACCATGAATATGCTAAGTGAGCAGTGGTTGGGCGGTGCTCGGGCAGCTAGAAGCCAAGAGGAGATACCCCACGTCCAAGGTCAGGAGCAGCGACTGCACTTCGCTGGAGCAGCCATGAAGAGATATCCCCTGTCCAAGGTAAGAGAAACCCTAGTAAGACAGCAAGCACAGAGAGAGGGCATCAGAGGGCAGACAGACTGAAACTACAATCACAGAAAACTAACCAATCTAATCACATGGACACAGCCTTGTTTAACCCAGTGAAACTAAGCCATGCCACGTGGGGCCACCTGAGATGGGCGGGTCATGGTGGAGAGATCTGACAGAATGTGGTCCACTGGAGAAGGGAATGGCAAACCACTTCAGTATTCTTGCCTTGAGAACCCCATGAATAGTATGAAAAGGCAAAAAGATAGGACACTGAAAGATGAAATCCCCAGGTTGGTAGGTGCCCAATATGCTACTTGAGATCAGTGGAGAAATAACTCCAGAAAGAATGAAGAGATGGAGCCAAAGCAAAAACAACACCCAGTTGTGGATGACACTGGTGATAGAAGCATCAGCAATCTTGATAGATACAGCACCACACAAGTCCGATGCTGTAAAGAGCAATATTGCATAGGAACCTGGAATGTTAGGTCCCTGAATCAAGGCAAATTGGAAGTGATCAAACAGGAGATGGCAAGAGAGAACGTCCACATTTTAGGAATCAGCAAACTAAAATAGACTGGAATGGGTGATATAAACTCAGATGACCATTATATCTACTACTGTGGGCAAGAATCCCTCAGAAGAAATGGAGTAGCCACCATAGTCAACAAAAGAGTCTGAAATGTAGTACTTGGATGCAGTCTCAAAAACGACAGAATGATCTCTGTTCGTTTCCGAGGCAAACCATTCAATATCATGGTATCCAAGTCTATGCCCCAACCAGTAACGCTGAAGAAGCTGAAGTTGAATGGTTTTATGAACACCTACAAGACCTTTTAGAACTAACACCCCAAAAAGATGTCCTTTTCATTATAGGGGACTGGAATGGAAAAGTAAGAAGTCAAGAAATACCTGGAGTAACAGGCAAACTTGGCCTTAGAGTACAGAATGAAGCAGGGCAAAGGCTAATAAGGTTTGCCAAGAGAACACACTCACCATAGCAAACACCCTTTTCCAACCACACAAGAGAAGACTCTACACATGGGCATCACCAGATGGCCAACACCAAAATCAGACTGATTATATTCTCCAGCCAAAGATGGAGAAGCTCTATACATTCAGCCAAAGCAATACCAAAAGTTGACTATGTCTCAGATCATGAACTCTTTATTGCCAAATTCAGACCTAAATTGAAGAAAGTAGGGGAAATCACTAGATCATTCAGGTATGACTTAAATCAAATCCCTTATGATTATACAGTGGAAGTGAGAAATAGATTTAAGGGACTAGATCTGATAGAGTGACTGATGAACTACGGATAGAGATTTGTGACATTGTACAGGAGACAAGGATCAAGACCATCACCAAGAAAAAGAAATGCAAAAAAGCAAAATGATTGTCTGAGGAGGCCTTACAAATACCTGTGAAAAGAAGAGAAGTGAAAGCAAAGGAGAAAAGGAAAGATATACCTATTTGAATGCAGAATTCCAAAGAATAGCACGGAGAGATACAAAAGCCTTCCTCAGTGATCATTGCAAAGAAATAAAGGAAAACAACAGAATGGGAAAGACTAGAGATCGTTTCAAGAAAATTAGAGATACCAAGGGAATATTTCATGTAAATATTGGCTCAATAGAGGACAGAAATGGTATGGACCTAAGAGAAGAAAAGATATTAAGAAGAGGTGGCCAGAATACACAGAACTATACAAAAAAGATCTTCATGACCCAGATAATCACGATGGGGTGATCACTCACATTCACCTAGAGCCAGACATCTGGATGGGAAGTCAAGTGAGCCTTAGGAAGCACCACTATCAACAAAGCTAGTGGAGGTGATGGAATTCCAGTTGAGCTACTTCAAATCCTAAAGTATGCTATGAAAGTGCTGCACTCAATATGCCAGCACATTTGGAAAACTCAGCAGTTGCCACAGGACTGGAAAAGGTCAGTTTTCATTCACATCCCAAAGAAAGGCAATGCCAAAGAATGCTCAAACTACTGCACAATTGCACTCATCTCACATGCTAGTAAAGTAATGCTCAAAATTCTTCAAACCAGGCTTCAGCAATACATGAACTGTGAACTTCCAGATGTTTAAGCTGTTTTTAGAAAAGGCAGAGGAACCAGAGATCCTATTGTCAATATCTGCTGGGTCATCGAAAAAGCAAGAGAGTTCCAGAGAAACATCTACTTCTGCTTTATTGACTATGCCAAAGCCTTTGACTGTGTGGATCACCACAAACTGTGGAA
>NW_011494774.1:177263-177675 GCF_000754665.1 Bison bison bison | reverse complement strand
AACTTCTATGCAGAGTATATCATGAGAAACGCTGGGCTGGATGAAGCACAAGTTGGAATCAAGATTGCTGGGAGAAATATCAATAACCTCAGATATGCAGATGACACCACTCTTTTGGCAGAAAGTGAAGAAGAACTTTCTTGTTGAAAGTGAAAGAGGAGAATGACAAAGTTGGCTTAAAGATCAACATTCAGAAAACTAAGATCATGGCATCTGATCCCATCAGTTCATGACAAATAGATGGGGGCACGGTGAAAACAGTGGCTGACTTTCTTTTTGGGGGCTCCAAAAGTACTGCAGACAGTGAACGCAGCCATGAAACTAAAAGATGCTTGCTCCTTGTAAGAAAAGTTATGACCAACCTAGACAGCATATTAAAAAGCAGAGACATTATTTTGCCAACAAAGGTCCA
>NW_011494774.1:176984-177163 GCF_000754665.1 Bison bison bison | reverse complement strand
AGAGAGTTCCAGAGAAACATCTACTTCTGCTTTATTGACTATGCCAAAGCCTTTGACTGTGTGGATCACCACAAACTGTGGAAAATTCTGAAAGAGATGGGCATAAAAGAACACCTGACCTGCCTCTTGAGAAATCTGTATGCAGGTCAGGAAGCAACAGTTAGAACTGGACATAGAAC
>NW_011494774.1:170483-176884 GCF_000754665.1 Bison bison bison | reverse complement strand
CTCCTTGTAAGAAAAGTTATGACCAACCTAGACAGCATATTAAAAAGCAGAGACATTATTTTGCCAACAAAGGTCCATCTAGTCAGTGCTATGGTTTTTTCAGTAGTCATGTATGAATGTGAGAGTTGGACTGTAAGAAAGCTGAGCACTGAAGAACTGATGCTTTTGAACTGTGGTGTTGTGAGTCCCTTGGACTGGAAGGAGATCCCACCAGTCCATCCTACAGAAAATCAGTCCTGAATATTTATTGGAAGGACTGATGCTGAGCTGAAACTCCAATACATTGGCCACCTGATGCAAAGAACTGACTCATTGGAAAAGACCCTGATGTTGGGTGAGATTGAAATCAGGAGGAGAAAGGGACGACAGAGGATGAGATGGTTGGATGGCATCACCGTTTAATGGACAGGAGTTTGAGTAAGCTCCAGGAGTTAGTGATGGACAGGGAGGCCTCATGGACTGCAGCCCATGGGCTCGCAAAGTGTTGGACACATTTGAACAACTGAACTGAACTGTGCCTTGCCATCCTCAAGATAAGTTTACCACATGTGTCTGCATTTGAATGTTGCCCTAAGTGAAGAATTCCTTATTCTGGTGTCGATGCGCATAATAATGAAAGAACTAAAAGTAAAAGTTGTCAGAGGTCTCTTAGATTGCTAGGGAAATAATTCATTTCACATTCTGAAATAACAGACTCTCATTTCTCTTAGTAATGACACTTGAGAATTCATTAAAGTAACAAGTCCACATTGATTGACAGTCCATGTTGATTACTGAACACAGCTCTCTCTGTTCCACTTTTTCATTTGTTCTCTTGCTTTGTTCTCTTGTCTTTGCCTCAGTAGACGTTCTGTTTCAATATGTCTGTACTTTGAAGATGAAATGAAGTTTTACAATATATACTTTTTCTCTTTTAGGAAAAAGTTTAAAGTGGGAACATTGGCAGTATTGTCAATATTTTATCTGTATAGTTTGTTTCCCTTTGATTATAGGTTTGCCATTTATACTAAGTCAGAGTCTAGTAAATGAATTGGTTGTGACATAGTTGATCTGCAAATGTCAGTTCAGATGTGTTGGGGGATATATTTCCACATTATTAACTACATCATTGATTTAGCCTGGTAACTGATATTATTTCAAGAGTTGGCAAAGAAGAGGTCAACTCAGCTACAGTTCTAACAGACACAACCTCAATTCCTTCAACATTGGTATAAGACTCATTCATTTTAACAAAAACTCTTTTCTTCACCTCCAGATATGTTTCTAGTTTCTGTCACATTTTGAATCCAGTCAGATTTGTGATCTTATGTTTCTTACCTCTGATAATGCATACAGGAACATCTTTCTTATCAGTGTCTTTGTTTCATCATTCATGATGAAATATCAAACCTGAGAAATATGCATTTACTATGTGTTTGAGCATCTATTTGAAAATCTCATCTTTTAAAGCCAAAGGTGGAATATTTTTGTATGTCCCAGTCCTCTGGAGATTCTGTGTCTACAATATGCTGACAAGTCAGTGTTCTCTCAAGCAAATCTAATTTCCTTTCTTCCAAAGTAATTCTAAATGTTTGTATTATGTCTTTTAGATTTTTGTATCGAGTCAGGCCAGACCTTTTGTTTCAGGACACTGCTCAATTTTATGTTTTACTACAAAATTTTTGTTATAATTTTTATGCTATTGAAATATGTCTGTTACAGCAGGTTATAAAACTCGAGTGGAATCAGAGCCATGTAAAACACTAATAGAAAACCATCGAAAATGGACTTCTTTGGTGCAAGTACAGTTGGAATTTTCCAGGGTAATTTTACCACCCTGCTCAGTGACCTCTCTGTAATGTAAATGTATAATATAACTGGATTTAAAGTAGCATAATAATTATAATTCATATTGCCTGAGTTCTAATCTTAGCTGTGTCACATAAGAGCTATATGACCTTGAGCAAGATAATAGATCCTTCTGTGTCACAGTTTCTCTTCAAATAATGTATACATAGAGGTATAGAACTTAGAAGATTCTTTGGCATATATTTATGGTTCAAAAAATGGTACTCATTTTTATAATCATTTTTGTTGCTGCTGCTCTTGTTACTATTTAAGTACTCAGGGTGCATGTGCCTTGGGTAAATAAGAGGAATAACTTAAAACTATGTAGAAAATCTTCTGAGTCATCTAGAAAAATATTCACCATCCCCCTGCAGAGCAGAAGCAGATCTTTGCTGCTAAATTTCTTTGTACTCTGCTAACGAGCTGTCAAATGGTAATGCAATTTCTATTTTTTACTGCTCTTTCATTTATGCCACTTAAATGTACACAAGGAAATTTAAAACTTTGTGTATAAAATTTTACTATGTGCATTTCATCAATTCTAATAATACTTGACAAAAATTTCAACATTATATTTTGGCAACTTTCACAATCTTGGGCTCAAACAGGACTTGAAGCTCTTTCAGAAGGAATATCTTCATTATGGATAAAGAATATGTTTTCTCCTTGATAAGTGTGGATAAAAAGTAATATGTGTTTGATATTAATGCCTATAATTCTCAGTATTTTCTAGTTTCAAATACTTGTAATATATAATCTTTCCAAAAAGCCTTAGGTGGAATTTAAATAGCTTCGTTCAGGGTTGGTTGGGTTGTAACGCCAGGAAAAAAAAAAAAAAATTGAAACATGATTTAATATGGCTCTTTGGGGGAGAAGTGGGACCAGTTGGTAGACATGTTAGCATTGTCTCTCTGGTAATAAAATAGACTTAATGAGACAATATAATCCAAGACTCTGAGCTTTTCAAACATTTGCTAAGGGTGTGCAGAGGAATCAAAGAATAAAAGTATACAACTTCTAAGTTTTCTTTTCCTTTTTATATGTTAAGATCCTTACTGCACCCAAATATTTAGAAAGCTACTTGAATATAATTTCTTTGCCCTCCCAGCAAAAAATTTGGTGACATCCTGTGAGACAACCAGAGATAACTTTGTTTATAGCTAAGCATCATTGAAAATTACTGGGTGATGATGACTTAGCTAAAAATTAAGGAAATAGAGGTACTTATTTTTTTAAATCCTCAAATCAAGGAAAACCCCTTCTTTGTTCTAAAGAACATCATTGACCACAGGGGCAAATTTCTAGCTAGTTTCCAAGTGAAAGTGAAAATGTTAGTTGCTCAGTCATGTCTGACTCTTTGTGACTCCATGGTCTGTCAATGGGATTCTCCAGGCAAGAATATTAGAGTGGGTTGCCATTCCCTTCTCCAGGGGATCTTTCTGACCCAGAGATTGAACTTGGGTCTCCTGCATTGCAGGCAGATTCTAAATTATCACTTAAAGTGCCTCAATATGGCCCCAATACACTCTTTATCTTGCTCTTTTTACCATTCAAAGGGGTGATACCTTTTTGGCTGTTTTATTATCCCATCTGTAGTAAAAGTAAATATCAATAACTTCATGAAAAAGACAAAAAGGGCATTTAATTTTATATCATATAAATGTTTAGTATGTTTTTTTAACCTGTAAATTCTTATTATGATAGGAATCTTTCCACTTTGAAGCTGTGAGATTAGATGATACTTGTTTGTGTTCCTGAGAAGCAGATCCTGAAGGGATTTGAGGTAAAGTGGCTTCTCTTGGAGGTGCAACAACACTGAAGTGATATTGTAAGTGAAACAAGGATGAGTGAGAAGGTAATGAGAAAAGGTGTATTTTAAGTTCATAAAAAATATTTACATGTATGTGTAGTTGTCATGCTTTCTGCAGTTTAACTCATCTGTTCATAGTTTCATCTATAATTATTAGTAAAAGTGATAGATAACAGAAAAAAGTGGAAGGATATCATACAAACACCACCACTTATCATTAGACATTTGTCTTCAGAAACCAATAGTATTGAGAGAAGGATTGCTTTTTTACTTTAGAATATATTTTCAGTAATGGCATAACTTCTGACTGAGTATTGGGAGAGTGTAAATTACTTGATATGGGGAGTGACACTTATGAAGTCATAACAAAAGACTTCAGGAAGGAGTGACAGTGAGAGTCTCAAGTGTATCACTGATAAACGGCTAAGCCATCAAAAAAATTTCTCAAGTTACACTGATCAGCAAAGACTAATTCTGAGCTTCATACTATGCAAATCAGAAAATAACCTCTATGTGTCAGGCCTGTATTTCCAGGTGAAAATTCACCTAGGGTAGTGGTTCTCGATGGGAGGGTCAATTTGCCCCTGAGAAAAGTTTGGCAAACCACTTCAATATCCTTGACTTGAGAACCCCATGAACAGTATGAAAAGGCAAAAAGATAGGACACTGAAAGATGAACTCCCCAGGTCGGTAGGTGCCCAATATGCTACTTGAGATCAGTGGAGAAATAACTCCAGAAAGAATAAAGGGATGGAGCCGAAGCAAAAACAACACTCAGTTGTGGATGGGAAGCAAGGTCCAATGCTGTAAAGAACAATATTGTCTAGGAACCTAGAAAGTTAGGTCCATGAATCAATGCAAATTGGAAGTGATCAAACAGGAGATGGCAAGAGTGAACATCGACATTTTAGGAATCAGTGAACTAAGATGAACTGGAATGGGTGAATTTAACTCAGATGACCATTATATCTACTACTGTGGGCAGGAATCCCTTAGAAGAAATTGAGTAGCCATCATAGTCAACAAAAGAGTCCGAAATGCAGTAGTTGGATACAACCTCAAAAACGACAGTATGATCTCTGTTGGTTTCCAAGGCAAACCATTCAACATCACAGTAATCCAAGTCTATGCCAAAGCAATAATGCTGAAGAAGCTGAAGTTTAATGGTTATATGAAGACCTACAAGACCTTCTATAACTAACACCCCCAAAATATGTCGTTTTCATTATAGGGGACTGGAATGCAAAAGTAGGAAGTAAAGAAATACCTGGAGTAACAGGCAAATTTGGCCTTCGAGTATAGAATGAAGCAGGGCGAAGGCTAATAGAGTTTTGTCAAGAGAATGCACTGGTCATAACAAACACCCTCTTCCAACAATACTAGAAAAGGCTCTACACAAGGACATCACCAGACGGCCAATACTGAAATCAGATTGATGGAGAAGCTCTATACATTCAGCCAAAACAATACCAGGAGCTGACTATGGCTCAGATCATGGACTCCTTATTGCCAAATTGAGATTTAAATAGGGAAAACCTCGAGACCATTCAGGTATGACCTAAATAAAATCCCTTAAGATTACACAGTGGAAGTGAGAAATAGATTCAAGGGATTATATCTGGTAGACAGAGTGCCTGAAGAAAAATAGAGGTTCATGACATTGTACAGGAGACAGTGATCAAGACCATCCCCAAGAATAAAAATGCAAATATGCAACATGGTTGTCTGAGGAAGCCTTACAAATAGCTGTGAAAAGAAGAGAAGTGAAAGGCAAAGGAGAAAAGAAAGATATACCCAGTAGCATTCCATTTGAATTCCAGTTGAGCTATTTCAAATCCTAAAATATGCTATGAAAGTGCTGCACTCAATATGACAGCAAATTTGGAAAACTCAGTAGTGGCCAGAGGACTGGAAAAGGTCAATTTTCATTATCCCAAAGAAAGGCAATGTCAAAGAATGCTCAAACTACTGCACAATTGCACTCATCTCACACACTAGCAAAGTAATGCTCAAAATTCTCAAAGTCAGGCTTCAACAGTACTTGAACCGTGAACTTCCAGATGCCCAAGCTGGATTTAAAAAAGGCAAAGGGACTCGAGATCAAACAGCCACATCTACTGGATCATCAAAAAAGCAAGCTACTTTCAGAAAAACATCTACTTCTGCTTTACTGACTATACCAAAGCCTTTGTGTGGACCAAAACAAACTGGGAAATTCTTAAAGAGACAGAAATACCAGACCACCTGACCTGCCTCCTAAGAATTCTGTATGCAGGTCAGGAAGAAACAGTTAGTACTGGACATGGTACAACAGACTGGTTCCAAATAGGAAAAGAAGTACATCAAGGTTGTATATTGTCATCCTGCTTATTTAACTCATATTCAGAGTACATCACGAGAAACACTGGGTTGGATGAAGCACAAGCTGGAATCAAGATTTCCAGGATAAATATGCAGATGACACCACCCTTATGACAGAAAGTGTAGAACTAAAGAACCTCTTGATGAAAGTGAATAGGAGAGTGAAAAAGTTGGCTTAAAGATCAACATTCAAAAATGAAGATCATGGCATCCAGTCCCATCACTTCATGGGAAATAGATGGGGAAACAGTGGCTGACTTTAATTTTGGGGGCTCTATAATCACTGCAGATGGTGATTGCAGCCATGAAATTAAAAGACGCTTACTCCTTGGAAGGAAAGTTATGACCAACCTAGATAGCATATTAAAAAGCAGAGACATTACTTTGCCAACAAAGGTCCATC
>NW_011494774.1:169539-170383 GCF_000754665.1 Bison bison bison | reverse complement strand
TTTTGGAGAAGCCTCTTGAGAGTCCTTTGGACTGCAAGGAGATCCAACCAGTCCATCCTAAAGGAGCTCAGTCCTGGGTGTTCATTGGAAGGACTGATGTTGAAGCTGAAACTCCAATACTTTGGCCACCTGATGTAAAGAGCTGACTCATGTGAAAAGACCCTGATTCTGGGATAGATTAAAGGCAGGAGGAGAAGGGGACGACAGAGGATGAGATGTTTGGATGGCATCACCGACTCAATGGACATGAATTTGAGGAAACTCCTGGTGTTGGTGACAGACAGGGAGGCCTGGAGTACTGCAATCCATTGGGTCACAAAGAGTTGGATATGACTGAGCGACTGAACTGAACTGAGGGTTTTTGGTCGTCACAGTTTAAGGGAATTCTATTTGCAGTGATGGACAGAAGCCAGAGATGCTTCAATCATTCTACAATGCAAAGGAGAGACACTAAAAATAAAGAATGATCTGGCCAAAGATGCTGGTAGAATCAAAGTTGAGAAATCAGTTCAGTTCAGTTCAGTCGCTTAGTCGTGTCCGACTCTTTGCGACCCCATGAATCGCAGCACACCAGGCATCCCTGTCCATCACCAACTCCCGGACTTCACTCAGACTCACATCCATCGAGTCAGTGATGCCATCCATCCATCTCATCCTCTGTTGTCCCCTTCTCCTCCTGTCCCCAATCCCTCCCAGCATCATAGTCTTTTCCAATGAGTCAGCTCTTCACATGAGGTGGCCAAAGTACTAGAATTTCAGCTTTAGCATAATTCCTTTCAAAGAAATCCCAGGGCTGATCTCCTTCAGAATGGACTGGCTGGATCTCCTTGCAGTCCCAGGGACT
>NW_011494774.1:168623-169439 GCF_000754665.1 Bison bison bison | reverse complement strand
ATGTAGTAGTGTAGTAGACATTTATTGAAAAAAAAAAAAGTCTGCTATAAGAGTGCCTGCAGACCCTATGCTGTTCACTGTCAACTGTACTTTGTAAAACATCTTGACACACACAAAAAATAGTTTTTATACCTACTTATAACAACTATTTCATTCCTAGGCATTTATCCAAGCAATTGAAAGCAGGTATTTATCCAAGAGATTGAAAGCACAAGCTCATACAACGAGTTGCACACAAATGTTATAGCAGCTTTAATTGTAATAGCTAAAAGCTAGAAAGAACCCTATAGGCCATTAACCGGTGAATGGGTAACTTACCACAACATGGAAACATTTCAAAATAATTTCATGAAGTGGAAGACACCAGACTAAAAGAGTATATAAGAAAAGGATTCAATATATATGAAATTCTAGAAATTACAAAATAAATCCACAGTTTTAAAAGTCAAATCAATACATCAGTGTCTCTTTTGCTGTCTCGTACACCGGGTTATTGTTATATTGAACAGTCTTATGGACTCTGTGGGAGAGGGAGAGGGTGGGAAGATTTGGGAAAATGGCAATGAAACATGTAAAATATCATGTAGGAAACGAGTTGCCAGTCCAGGTTCGATGCATGACGCTGGATGCTTGGGGCTGGTGTACTGGGACGGCCCAGAGGGATGGTATGGGGAGGGAGGAGGGAGGAGGGTTCGGGATGGGGAACACATGTATACCTGTGGCGGATTCATTTTGATATTTGGCAAAACTAATACAATTATGTAAAGTTTAAAAATAAAATAAAAAATTAGAAGGAAAAAAAATAAAAAAAAAAAA
>NW_011494774.1:166720-168523 GCF_000754665.1 Bison bison bison | reverse complement strand
TGTCCATAGTGATGCTTTCTAAGGCCCACTGAACTTCACATTCCAGGATGTCTGGCTCTAGGTCAGTGACCACACCATCGTGATTATCTGGGTCGTGAAGATCTTTTTTGTACAGTTCCTCTGTGTATTCCTGCCACTTCTTCTTAATATCTTCTGCCTCTGTTAGGGCCATACCATTTCTGTCCTTTATCAAGCCCATCTTTGCATGAAATGTTCCCTTGGTCTCTAATTTTCTTGAAGAGATCTCTAGTCTTTCCCATTCTGTTGTTTTCTTCTAATTCTTTGCATGATTGCTGAGGAAGGCTTTCTTATCTCTTCTTGCTAATCTTTGAAATCTGCATTCAGATGCCTATATCTTTCCTTTTCTCTTTTGCTTTTCGCTTCTCTTCTTTTCACAGCTATTTGTAAGGCCTCCCCAGACAGCCATTTTGCTTTTTTGCATTTCTTTTCCATGGGGATGGTCTTGATCCTTGTCCCTTGTACAATGTCATGAACCTCCATCCATAGTTCATCAGGCACTCTATCAGATCTAGGCCCTTAAATCTATTTCTCACTTCCACTGTATAATCATAAGGGATTTGATTTAGGTCATACCTGAATGGTCTAGGGGATTTCCCTACTTTCTTCAATTTCTGTCTGAATTTGGCAATAAGGAGTTCATGATGTGAACCATAGTCAGCTCCTGGTCTTATTTTTGTTGACTGTATAGAGCTTCTCCATCTTTGGCTGCAAAGAATATAATCAATCTGATTTCTTTGTTGACCATGTGGTGATGTCCAAGTGTAGAGTCTTCTCTTGTGCTGTTGGAAGAGGGTGTTTGCAATGACCAGTGCATTTTCTTGGCAAAACTCTATTAGTCTTTGACCTGCTTCATTCTGTATTCCAAGGCCAAATTTGGCCATTGCTCCAGATGTTTCTTGACTTCCTACTTTTGCATTCCAGTCCCCTATAATGAAAAGGATGTCTTTTTTGGATGTTAGTTCTAAAAGATCTTATAGGTCTTCATAGAACCATTCAACTTCAGCTTCTTCAGCATTACTACTGGTTGGGACATAGACTTGGATTACTGTGATATTGAATTGTTTGCCTTGGAAATGAATGGAGATCATTATGTTGTTTTTGAGATTGCATCCAAGTACTGCATTTTGGACTCTTTTGTTGACCATGATGGCTACTCCATTTCTTCTAAGGGATTCCTGCCCACAGTAGTAGATATAATGGTCATCTGAGTTTATATCACCCATTCCAGTCCATTTTAGTTTGCTGATTTCTAGAATGTTGATGTTCACTCTTGCCATCTTTTGTTTGACCACTTCCAATTTGCCTTGATTCATGGACCTCACATTCCAGGTTCCTATGCAATATTGCCTTTTACAGCATCAGACCTTGCTTCTATCACCAGTCACATCTACAGCTGGGTACTGTTTTTGCTTTGGCTCCATCCCTTCATTCTTTCTGGAGTTATTTCTCTACTGATCTCCAGTAGCATATTGGGCACCTACTGACCTGGGGAATTCCTCTTTCAGTAGCCTATCAGTTTGCCTTTTCATACTGTTCATAGGGTTCTCAAGGCAAGAATACTGAAGTGGTTTGCCATTCCCTTCTCCAGTGGACCACATTCTGTCAGACCTCTCCACCATGACCTGCCCATCTTGGGTGGCCCCATGGGCATGGCTTAGTTTCATGGAGTTAGACAAGGCTGTGGTCCTAGTGTGATTAGATTGACTAGTTTTCTGTGAGTATGGTTTCAGTGTATCTGCCCTCTGATGCTCTCTCTCAACACCTACTGTCTTACTTTTGTTT
>NW_011494774.1:166457-166620 GCF_000754665.1 Bison bison bison | reverse complement strand
CCAGCAGATGTTGGCAATTTGGTCTCTGGTTCCTCTGCCTTTTCTAAAAACAGCTTGAACAACTGGAAGTTCACGGTTCACATATTGCTGAAGCCTGGCTTGGAGAATTCTGAGCATTACTTTACTAGCATGTGAGATGAGTGCAATTGTGCGGTAGTTTGAG
>NW_011494774.1:142098-166357 GCF_000754665.1 Bison bison bison | reverse complement strand
TTTGCCTTTTCATACTGTTCATAGGGTTCTCAAGGCAAGAATACTGAAGTGGTTTGCCATTCCCTTCTCCAGTGGACCACATTCTGTCAGACCTCTCCACCATGACCTGCCCATCTTGGGTGGCCCCATGGGCATGGCTTAGTTTCATGGAGTTAGACAAGGCTGTGGTCCTAGTGTGATTAGATTGACTAGTTTTCTGTGAGTATGGTTTCAGTGTATCTGCCCTCTGATGCTCTCTCTCAACACCTACTGTCTTACTTTTGTTTCTCTTACCTTGGACAAGGGGTATCTCCTCACCGCCACCCCTTCTGACCTTGAACCTGGAATAGCTCCTCTAGGCCCTCCTCCGCCTGAAACCACCACTCCTTGGAGGCCAGGTTGCTCCTCCCGGCCGCCGCCCTTGGCCTCGGGCATGGGGTATGTCTTCCCGGTCGCCACCCCTGGCCTCGGCCGTGGGGTAGGTCCTCTCACCTGTTCCTGCGCCATTGCAGCCTGGCACTCTTGGGCGCTGCCCCTGACCTCGGACGTGGGGCAGCCGCCCACGGTAATGCGTGGGTTGCAGCCGCCCGCGCTAAATGCGCAGGTCCCGGCCACCCGCGGTAAAAAATAAAGACTTATTTGGAGCAATTTCAGCCATGAGCCTTGAAGTCTGGAATTAACAATCTACTGAGAAGGGGCAGTGACTATTGGGATGAGGAAAACTTGTTTTTGTTTTTGTGTTTTTTGTACTTTCTTACTGCATGGGCAAAAATTATTGATATCTCCAAGAGGATTGAGCAGGGAGTTTTAGATTGTTGGAAATCCTGACTGGGTTGATTGAACACTAGCTTTTTTATGAGAGCTTAAGTACTAAGAAATAAAATTTCTGAATCTTGTATCAATCAATTCAGGCAAATAAAAGAGAAACAATAAGTATATAGATATATTATGTAAATATTTCAAAATTATATTGTAGAACAATGTCTATATATTTCTCTTGAAAATATATTTTCAATATTAATGAAGTACTAGGCAAGTTGTGGAGAGAGTGAAACATAGAGATGTTCTTTTAAAATATTATTTCTCCATGCTTTCTAGTGAAATTTTAAATATGAGAAGTCTCAATGAATTATATTATTGAAATGAAGTCTTACTTCCAGTTCACAAAACTACAATAGGATGTAACAATAATAATGGTTTTCCACATAATTCTGGGAAAATATCATCATATGATTTCTCAAAAATTAACAAATATTAATAAAATGCCTCTAGCATTTTTATATGAAAAATAGTTTCACTGTTGATTTGTAGAATGTACTTACCACTTATTTTAAAATTAAGTGATAATCATAGCAAAGCTCTAAGTCTAATTTGCACTATTGATTTCCTAGTTAATTGTAAATGTCTTTTTTTCTGAGCTTTCCCCTTCAAGAAGCATTACTTAGCATATATTTTAAATGTGCACCGACTAGTATTGTTTGTAATAGAATGTACCGGAAGAAGGATAGGATCTGGATTAGGCATTCTGAGGCCAGGATCTGAGAAAGGGCTTGAGGGGTCTTTGTCTCAAAATTTAAATGGAAATTCTCTATTTGAATGTAATTTTATCTTCATGAGGAAGCAGGCTATAGTTTTCATAGGATTGTGACAAGGTTCATGGACTGAGTATTTGTATCTATTACACCAGAGAAAAGTGAAAAAAGGCTTAGGTCAGTCAGAAACTCTAATTCTCTCCCTTTTCTACAGGGAAATATAAAATTAAAGTTGTCGTATCCCCTACTGCAACAGAGAACAAGAAAGGTGAAAAATTTTTGTCACTCTAGGCTTATAAGAAATATCCATTTTTAAAAAAACCACAGAGACCTTTTTTAAAAAATATATTTTTAATTGGAGGATAATTGCTTTACAATGTTTTGTTGGTTTCTACCATACAGTGTGAATCAGACATAAGTATACATATATCCTTTCCCTCTTAAGCCTCCCTCCCCGCCTCCTCCCTGTTCCACTCCTCTAGGTTATCACAGAGCACCACGCTGAACTCCCTGTGTTATACAGCAGCATCCCACTAGCTACCTATTTTACAAATGGTGGTGCATATATGCCAACACTACTCTCTCAATTTGTCCTACCCTCTCCTTCTCCTGGGCTTTTCTGGTTGCCCAACGGTAAAGAATCCGCCTGCAATGAGGAGACACAGGATACCACTACGCATCTTGTTGTGGTTTTTTCATTACATCTTCAGTTGTGGAGATGCTTTTCTGCTAGTCTTAGGGTCATTTTCACTGATAGCTGTTCTGTAAATTGTTGCTATTTTGGATTGCCCATGGAAGCAGGTGAGCTTAGGGTCTTCCGACTCTGCCACGTTGGCTACATCTCTACGTATATCAGTGTGTTTTTTACTTATGCTTGCTCAGTGTACTCTTACATGTTTGTACTGTATTTGCTCTCATATTGAATACTTTCTTCCAAACAGTTGATAATAAAATAAAATGAGAGAATTAGTAAAAAAAAAAAAAAAACAAACAAACACATTTTCAAATATTTTTGATTCATTTTAAAATGCAAATCAATAAAAACTATAATTTTAAGATTACCCACTGCTCTGAAAGTTTTGAGAATACACACACACACAGACAAAATTTTAATAAGTCAGATTTAAAAAAAATACTATATATATAAAACTTTTAAGACACAAACCACGCCATCTAGACACTGCAGTTGTTATTGCTGTTGTTCAGTGGCTCAGTTGTTTCCAACTATTTGTGAGCCCATGGACTGCAGCACACCAGGTTTCCCTATCCTTCACCATCTCCTGGAGTGTGCTCAAACTCATGTCCATTGAGTCTTTGATGCCCCCCAACCATCTCATCATCTGTTCCCTTCTCCTCCTGCCCTTGATCTTTCAGCATCAGGGTCTTTTCTAATGAGTTGGCTCTTCACATCAAGTGGCCAATGTATTGGAGCTTTAGCTTCAGCATCAGTCCTTCCAATGAATATTCAGGTCTGATTTCCTGTAGGACTGACTGGTTGGAACTCCTTGCAGTTCAAGGGACTCTCAAGAGTCCTCTACAACACCACAGTTCAAAAGTATCAATTCTGCATCACTCAGACTTCTTTACGGTCCAACTCTCACATCCATATGTGACTACTGGAAAAAATCATAGTTTTGACTAGTCAACACAGTAGTGTCTCTGCTTTTTAATTCGTTGTCTAGGTTTGTCATAGCTTTCCTTCCAAGGAGTAAGCATCTTTAAATTTCGCTGCTTGCTGTCACCATCTGCAGTGATTTTGGAGCCCAAGAAAATAAAGTTTGTCACTGTTTCCATTGTCTCCCATCTATTTGCCATGAAGTTATGGGACCAGAGGTCATGATCTTTGTTTTTTGTATGTTGAGTTTTAAACCAGCTTTTTCACTATCCTCTTTCACCTTCATCAAGAGGCTCTTTAGTTCCTCTTCACTTTCTTTTTTTTTTTTTTTTAATTTTATTTTATTTTTAAACTTTACGTAATTGTATTAGTTTTGCCAAATATCAAAATGAATCCGCCACAGCAGTGTAATCACTGCCAATTAACCTACTGCAGTCTCTATCTCTGCAACAATTTTTAAAAAGGTAAAAATTATTGCTCTATGATTCTTTTTCTCAATTTTTATTTAAGAATGTTCAATTTATTTCCTTTAAAGCATTCCTTGGAGAAGGAAATGGCAACCCACTCCAGTGTCCTCGCCTGGAGAATCCCATGGATGGAGAAGCCTGGTAGGCTGCAGTCCACGGGGTCGCACAGAGTCGGACACGACTGAAGCGACTTGGCAGCAAAGCATTCCTATAGCAATGTGTTTGGATTTCCGTTATAGTTATCATGTCATTCTGAATTTCATTATGATTAACAGTAACATTTCTTTATTCCATAAGACATTACCCTCTTGAAATCAGATATGTTTTCTTATTCATGTTTTTGTTTTTGTTGTTGTTGTTGTCTATCAGAGTCAAAGTAAGTAAAGTGCTCAAATATAAAGTGCTCAAAAACCATTGAACTTGTATACTCTATTAGTGTTTCAAATTTGTTCAAAATAGTTATTTGATAAAAACAGAATAGAACACAAAATCACTTTGTTATATATTTAAAAGAGTCTACTTGGCTGAAGATGTAAATTTATAATCCAGAATGGAGGAACAGTCAGATCCTCAAATATCTGATATACATAGGAATAAATACATAGAAGAATATGTAGTGTTTCAAAGGAAGGTCTCCTTATACTATATTAGTTAGAATTCAACTCAAACATGAAGATACATATGGGAAAAGGGAATATTGTGACAAGTAATTGATTTGTAATCACATAAATGACTTTGTTACTTAGAAAATATTTTTCGGGCCTAGAATGGTTATAACTGAAAAAGTGACAAATTCTATTTTAGTTTTCTTTTTTCTTGATTTTTCTCCTTTTGAAGTGATAATTGTTTTACAAGTACAATGTAAAAATAACTGTACATTGTAGACCAATGAGCTAAATTAACAATATGTGTATTTAGTCAATTCTGTTTTTACAATACATGCATTTTAATCATTTGTAATACTGAAATTTTGCAAACCTAAATTAGAATCAAATCGCAATGTAAATTTATTTTCCCATGAGCAAAACTTCACTGGGGTAAAACAAGATTCACATGCAAAATGTGCGTGTGCCAACTACAGATTTACAGAACATTCTGAACTTGACTAAGGAAGACTAAATCAAAAACCAATTTATATAATTCTTTGATAACTATTCCAGAGCTTGCCTAGGCACTGCAGCTTATTAGCAGGTGTTACATTACCCCAGCCAGCTGTCAATACCTGCTGTCACCACTGTAGATGAAAATATACAGAGGAATATAGTAAATATATTCCCCTGATATCCTTCACCATTATGTTTTGAAGTTAGAAAATATAAACTTTGCTTATTTATCATCTTCATTCTGATTCATTATTCTAAAAAGAGTTATACAAAATGCATATTTTAAAGCTGATTTTTCTAATCATTATTTTAATAAAACTTGAAAAGTTAACTTTAAGAAATAGCTAGGAATATGATCATTGTTATGTAAATAAAACTTTTAATGAGTTTTTGCACAAGTTAAATTATGGGAGAAATTTCCATGAAATCGCATTTATTTTCACAGTATGGTTTCCTCTTTTTCAGTTACACGTTTTTCTTTCATCTCTATGTAATTTACAAGACCACAAGTCAACTCTCCTTCTCACCTTTGTCTTTTGGGAATTCTCTATACTGAATATCTATGGCACAAATATACTGAGAAATAGAACTCTGAATTTTTTGCCCCTCTATGGCAACCCATTCCAGTGTTCTTGCCTGGAGAATCCCAGGGACGGGGGAGCCTGGTGGGCTGCCGTCTATGGGGTCACACAGAGTCGGACACGACTGAAGCGACTTAGCAGCAGCAGCAGCAGCAAGTTAAGGTTAAAAAAAAGAAAAAAAAAAAATCAAGATCTAAAGCTTTCAGCTTTCTAGATTTTATTTCTTTAAAATTGACTCACATGTTACTAAACTGGCTTTATTTTCTGAAGCTATTTTCACCTTAAATATCCCATGAAGTGTTTATCTTTGAGTTTCCTTTTCAGTGGACACATACACAACCTTTCCAAATCCCTTACTCAAAAGTTCAAGTGAACATTATGTTTATTCTTATTCAATTGATCAATTTTCTCCAAATCATATTTTTAAGTTCATGTCTACCACAAGAACAGATTTGAAAGTCATATTCCTGGGAATGATGGCTTCATATCAAAGTCAATTTCTTTGCACAAATTTTGACTCATGAGAGTCAAGTCCTGTGTGACTGGTCACACACAACACAGAAGCTCAAAAATGACACCTGAATAGAATGTATTTCAGGGAAAAACCTTCTTAGCAAATAATCCATTGTACTTTCAGTCTTTTTCAGTGTCACATCTTTTATCTGAGGAGTTCTATTATATCAGACCAGTTTCCAATGAGAACAAAAAATAGTCTTTTAAGTATTCTGATTTTTATTATATTCTCTGATAATCTAAGAGACTTATGTAATAATAATCTGGAAAAGTTTTGAAACTATTTTTTTCCTTTTTTTTCTCCCACAGGGCTTGAAAAATAAGTAGACATTTCCTCTTAGGTTAAAAAAAAAAAAACAGATAAACAATATATTCATATATTTCCATATAAGTTGAAATTTCAAGTTCTAAGAGTTTGAAATAAAAGTTATTACAAAAAAATCTCCTTTACCAGTTTAGATGGGTGAAAATGCAATATTTTATTTAATGACTGGTTTGACTTATTCCCTAAGTGCCTAGATTTAGTTTCTTGTTTTCCAACCAAGGAAAAAAGAGGAATTTAAAAATCTGCCATATATACATGACAAAATTTTTTAAAAAGCCTTGTTTTTATTTTAAAATTACCATTTGATAAATATTATTAACTCCATATTTCTTGGAATTGAGGCCAAGATATTAAAATAACTTGGCAAGGTTTCAAATGTTTTTAAAAAAGGGAAAACAAGGTACTGCAATAAGGCTTTTCAATATGGATTAATTGTGGTTGCCTAATTGCAAAGCCCATAGTTACATCATTTCACAGATAGAATTCTTGGCCTGTGCTAATATAGAGAGAGTGTATGGATAAAGCTAAAGTTACATTGGCACTTTCAGGCACTGACTTGGAGAAGTTTATGGGTTCCAGTGTTCTGAGTCATGGAGGAGATGGGATAAAAATAATATTAAATATATTAGTTCTATTAGAAGTGCTCAATTTGTGAATCATATTAGTAACATAGAGATGTAAAATTGCAACAGTATATGCAGCTGGATAAAATTCTGTATATTGTGTTTAAATGAAACTGCTCATGTCACAAAATTGTATTGAGTACAATTAGCTTAAGTGCAAGGTATTTTTTGACACCATTCAGCATTAAAAATTCTTTTGTATGAGAAATTAGGCTTATACATTTTGCACTATATGTCGATTTACACAGATCTTAATGTGATGATTTTTTTTTTAAGCATTAGCAGGAAAATAACTTTGTTTTTGTTCAAAGAATGACAAGTAGTTTGCTTTCAATACGTAATTTCAACTTTAAGTTTTGCTCTGATTTGAGGTCAGAGTAATGTAGTCACTCATTCAAAAACTGCCTTCCCATTGCTTTGTTGTTGTTGCTAAATCGCCAAGTCGTGTCCCACTCTGTGATCCCATGTACCACACCACACGAGGCTTCCCTATCTCTCAGTATCTTCTGGAGCTTGCTCAAACTCATGTCCATTGAGTTGCTGATGCTATCCAACCATCTCATAATCTGTCACGCCCTTCTCCTCCTGCCCTCAATCTTTCCCAGCATCATAGTTTTTTCCAATGAGTCAACTCTCCATATCAGATGGCCAAAATATTGGAGTTTCAGCTTCAGCATCTGTCCTTCCAATGAACATTGAGGGCTGGTTTCCTTTAGGATGGACTGATTTGACCTCACTGTTGTCCAAGAGACAAGATTCTCAAGAGTGTTCTCTAGTACCACAGTTTGAAAACATAAATTTGTTGGCACTTAGCCTTCTTTATGGTCCAGCTCTTACATCCATACATGACTACCGGGAAAACCATAGATTTGACTATATGGACCTTTGTCCACAAGTGATGTATCCGTGTTCCAGTATGCTGTCTAGATTTGTCATACCTTTTCTTTCAAGGAGGAAGTGTCTTTTAATTTTGTGGCTACAGTCACATCTGCAGTGATTTGGGAGTACAAGAAAACAAAACCATGCAAGTTTAATGCAACCTAGAAGGAGCCTTAAAAAATAGAAGCCAAGGGAGATTTAAGAGGGTGTTTTTCAAGTTACACATAGTTTGGGTTGCTAAAGGTAGAAGCATCTCAGACTTGAGGTTTATGAGCACAACATCCATCTG
The DNA here is from genome assembly GCF_000754665.1 of Bison bison bison. Lineage (NCBI taxonomy): Eukaryota > Metazoa > Chordata > Mammalia > Artiodactyla > Bovidae > Bison > Bison bison. Next base: position 158,451 of record NW_011494774.1, on the reverse strand, counting down.
AATCATTGGCTGATCACTAAACTATGCAGACATAGGTATAAGTCCTACTGCTCCCTAGCAAAAAAAGAAAAAGTTGAGAAAATATAACTACAGCTGCACATCGTAAGGGAATTTGATTATATCATTTAATTTCTGACAAGAGACTAAAACAAAAATCAAGAACACTTGGATAAATAAAATTGCAGAGTTCCTACAAAAATATCCAAGTTGAAACAAAATTTCAAGATATACAAAGCAAGATGTAAAACAAAACAAGAACAATCATAAAATATAACTGAAAATAATCATATCTGTTCATATGTTGGCATTACTAAACAAAGATTTCAAAGTAAATTTATATGTCAAAAAATTAAACAAAATATTTTCAAATATTTAAAGGAAAATATGATAGCAATGGGAACAGAAATAAAGACTCAAGAGAGAGACATGGAAAGTATAAAAAGAAACAAGTATGGAAAGAAACAAGATAAAAATTACAGTAATTAAAATGAAAAATTCAATAGATGACTTCATCCGCAAATTTGAAATGGAACATGGGAAAATATAAACTCAAAGATAAGTTAGTGGAAATTATTCATTTCAAAGAACAGTGACAACAAAGAGTGAAATAAAATGAAACTACCTTAGAGATCTTTGGAACATTTTCATGCATTTCAACATGCATATAATGAGTGTCTCAGAAAGAGTGGAGGGAGAAATAGGGAAAAAAATAAAGAAATAATGATGAAAACTCTAACTGACAGACCACACACAGACACTTAGTAGTCAACTGCTTAAATTCAAAGACAATGAAAAGTTCTCCATGTAGTAAGAAAAAAATGATTGCATACAGAGAAAAATGGAAACATTGTTTGATTTCTCATCAGAATAGTAGAAACTAGTAGACACTGGAAAGAAATGTTTAATGTGCTGATGGTTGAAGAAAAAATAAATCTATCTTTAATGCAGAAAATAATAATCAAGGGTTAGGGTTAGGGTCATTAGAACAAGTAAATAAATTTAGCACTGTTTCAGGATTATAAGATCAATAACCCTAAATCATTTGTATTTCTACATATTAAGAAAATAAACTTGATAATTAATTTAAACATAATTCCATTTAAAATAGTACTCAAAGGAAATAAGATATTTCAGTATATATTTAATTAAAGTATAGACAGCCCTATACAATGAATAGTATAAAACATTGCTGACGGAATTTTTAAAAGGCAAACAATTGTAGATCATATGGTTGGATGGCATCACCGACTCAATGGACATGAGTTTGAGTAAGTGCCGGCAGTTGGTGATGGACAGGGAAGCCTGGTGTGCTGCAGTCCATGGGGTTGCAGAGTCAGACACGACTGAGTGACTGACCTGAACTGAATAATATTCACGAATTGGAAGATTCAAAATGAAAAATAGATAATTCTCCTCAAATTGTTCTATAGATTTAACACAAACCCTAAGAAAATTCCAGTAGCCTTTTTTTTTTTTTTTTTTTTGATGGCAGGTGGGTAGAGTAGCAGAGTTGATATTTATAAGCTGAGCTTAAAACATATAAAAGTGTAAATAACTTAAAATAACCAATTTGGGAAAATAAAATATCATCAAGGAGGACAAACACTCTCTGATTTCTGTTTCCTATAAAAGCTAAAATCATCAAAAGTGTTTAGTACTGCCATAAAGATATGAATACAGTTCAATAAAATAAAGAGTGCAAAATGGCCTTCACATATACGGTCAATTGGTTTTGGACAAAAGTGCCTTGGTAATTAGATAAGAATATTCTTTTCAACAAATGAGACAATAATATTGACATATCCACAGTAAAAAAAAAAAATAAAAAAAAAAAAAACCCCACACACATTAATCCCCCCATGTCATATAAAAAGTCAATTCAAAATGAAATTTAGACTTAAATGGGCTTCCCTGGTGGCTCAGACTGTAAATAATTTGCCCGAAATGCAGGACACTGAGGGGGTAAGATCCCCTGGAGAAGGGAATGGCTACCCACTGCAGTATTCTTGCCTGGAGAATTCCACAGGCAGAGGAGTCTGGCAGGCTATAGTCCATGGGGTCACAAAGAGTCAGACATGACTGAGCAACTAACACTCTCACTTTCATAGACTTAAATGTAGGAAGTAGAAGTATAATTTTTTAGAAGGAAACATAAAAAAAATTTGTAAATAAATGTAAAGTTACACTATGTTTATGGATGTAAAATCTCAATAGTAAGATGTCATTGTTTCACCAATTGATCTTTAAGCTCAAAACAAACCTGGTTAATATTTAAGAAAGTTTTTTCTTTTTTTTCTTGAGAACTTTGAAGGCTAATTCTAAAACTTTGCTTGAAAATACAAAGAAACAAAAAATGACCAAATCAAATTTTTTAAAAAGAAAAATGTGGGGACTTTCACAATCTTGTATTCATATTTATTAAAGCTATTGTAATCAAGATAGTGTGGGATAGGTATATAGTCACATAGATCATGTAGAATGGAGCAATAATACATGTATAGTAAATTAAACTTTCAAAAAGTTGCCAAGGTAAGTCAGGAAATTATTTTTTTTAATGTTTCTGGAATAATTGGATAGCTTTCTGAAAAATGGGAATGTCAACCACTAACTTTAATCCCATAAAAATTAACTTGTAGCAAATTCCTAAATGTAAGTGCTAAAAGTTCAAAACTGCTAAAAGAAAATATGGGCAGAGTGTCTTAGTAAACTTGAGCATGACAAAGATATCTTAAATAGGACAAGAAGAAAAAAATAGTAAATGATATTTCACCAAAATTAAAAATGTTTGCTCTTCAAAAATGAAAAGGAAAGTCAGTAAATGAAAGAAAATATTTGCAAAATAAACATGCAAATTACTGAATTTAGAATATATACATAATATTCAAATCTTAATAAGAACTAAAAATACAAAAAAAAAGGCTTTGAATGAGCATTTCAACAATGGAACTATAAGAATGATAAATAAGCATAGGAAATTTTGTTAAAAACCATCCATTATTGGGAAATGAAAAATATAAACTACAATGAGGTAGCACTAAACACTGACTAGAATGATGACAATTGAAACAACAGATCATACCAAGCAAGAATATACAGCAGTTTGACACAGATTCACTGTTAACTGCTGGTTTTTCCAGCTGTCATATATAGATGTGAGAGTTGAACCAAAAAGGCTGAGTGCTGAAGAACTGATGTTTTTGACTGTGGTGCTGGAGAAGACTCTTGAGAGTCCCTTGACCTACAAGAGGATCAAACCAGTGAATTCTGAAGGAAATCAACTCTGAGTATTCACTGGAAAGACTGTTGGTAAAGTTCTACTGCTTTGGCCACCTGATGCGAAGCACTGATTCATTGGAAAAGACCCCAATACTGAGAAAGACTGAAGGCAAAAGGAGAAGGGGGAGGCAGAAGATGAGATGGTTAGATAACATCACCAACTCAGTGAACATGGATTTGAGCAAACTCTGGGAGATAGTGGAGGACAGAGGAGCCTGATGTGCTGCAGTCACAGTGTTGCAAAGAGTCAGACATGACAGCAACTGAACAACAAGAATGTAAAACGTCACAACTACATTTGTGTCTCGAACAACATGGTTTAAGGGCACCCTCTCCCTCTACTGTTGAATGTCTGCATATAACTTTACAGTGGGGTCTGTATCTGTACTTCCATATCCACCTATTCAACCAACCCACAGATCATGTAGTAGTGTAGTAGACATTTATTGAAAAAAAAAAAAGTCTGCTATAAGAGTGCCTGCAGACCCTATGCTGTTCACTGTCAACTGTACTTTGTAAAACATCTTGACACACACAAAAAATAGTTTTTATACCTACTTATAACAACTATTTCATTCCTAGGCATTTATCCAAGCAATTGAAAGCAGGTATTTATCCAAGAGATTGAAAGCACAAGCTCATACAACGAGTTGCACACAAATGTTATAGCAGCTTTAATTGTAATAGCTAAAAGCTAGAAAGAACCCTATAGGCCATTAACTGGTGAATGGGTAACTTACCACAACATGGAAACATTTCAAAATAATTTCATGAAGTGGAAGACACCAGACTAAAAGAGTATATAAGAAAAGGATTCAATATATATGAAATTCTAGAAATTACAAAATAAATCCACAGTTTTAAAAGTCAAATCAGTGTTTGCTAGGGGACAGAGGAATTGGAGAGGGAGGAATGGATATCAAACAGGCATAATGAAACTTGTGGGCTATCTCTGTACTCATTACCTTGATTGTGATGATGATTTGTTGCATGTATATAAAATAGAACATTACATATGTACAACATGCTTGGTTTAATGCACAGCAACTATAGCTTTATAAACTTGTGAAAAGCAGGAGAATGATGAGGATGATAAGGATGATGATAAATTATTGCAGGAACAGCAATCATTGAATCACTGGCTTTAATCATTAAAAAAAAGAAAAACTTTCCTCCAAGTAAACTTTCTTACATAGATAGCCTGAAACAACCCATAGATAGACATTCACAACCCACTAGCTAAAGTCAACAAAATGCTTCTCAAATGTCTACTAGGCTGAAGTACCATTAATTTATGAACAGGCCATGGTTGATTGAAAATGACTGATAAGTGTGGGTGCGGTTTGCATCCAGCATAGTTCTGGAAAATAAGCTTTTTAGGATACATAGTTTTATAAGGTATTTGATTCATCATATATCATCATACAAACAATCCTATGTATTAAGATCATGTTATAATTTCTGTTATTAACATTTGGTGGCAAAATCAAGTGTTTCAATTATAATAAATGAGTTGGTTTCTATTAATTAACTCTGGCTTTCATCTTATTCTAAACCCTATGTTCTTTTCATCATAAAATTCTATGTGTATGCTTTAGGAACAATAGACATTTATAATATTCTGTGCAATGATAGTAACATGACACTAAGGAATAGTCAGCATGAGGAAAGAACAACAGATGTTACATATTGCTGCCTAGAGAAAGTGAGTGTTGAGCCAAATCTTGAAGGAATCATCTAGGATAGGTTTGTTATCAAGAGTTACACAGTGTTTGGATCATTTAATAGGATTTCATTAAATAGGTGTTGAATGGAAGATGTTTCAGTAGTCTGAGAATCTTATGAGCAAAGTCATAAGATGAAGAGAAAGAATATTTAAGCTTTTTGTGGAGCTGCTAATAAGAAGCTTGACTGAATAAAAGAACCATTGAGTGGGAACAGTAAAGCACCACTTCAGAGATCTGGGGACAGGATAGAGAGAGAAGTTTACTAAAAAATAGTTCAGAAACATGTATTATTCTTGAAACAGAGTGAGCGTAGTCTAGGGTTTCATAGCCTAAATACCAGAGCTGATTGTAGCTATGTCATGTCTTGTAATTACTGTTGTTAAAAGTGAAGAATTTTGTTACCTCTCCATGTCTGTTTCTTCACAGCAGAATAGGAGTAATAACCAGACTTTCTTCATTTTAAGAATAAAGGTGTTATAACATTCAATAAAGCATTGACTGGAATATAGTTAGCATCGTATAAAGGCTGATGTTAATGAATAGAAAAAAAAAAAAAGAACAGAGTTCTGTAATGTCTGGTGTACTGATTGCATACAATCAGTTGTCATTAAATTGTTTGAAAAACAAGTTTTTTATCTTTATTTCAGTTAATGTACTTATAGTAAATATTGGCTTCTCTAAAGTTATTTCATTTATGGGTCCTTATAACTCTGAAGGGTTATTGAAACTGCTTATACTTCAGGCACCTATCATTGTTTGGAAGCACATATTACTGCTGCCAGGCTGGTTTCAAAGCAAGAAAATAATTTTACACTAAAGGGCCAATGATTTAATATTGTCTAAAAAGACCCTGATGCTGGCAGAGATTGGGGGTAGAAGGAGAAGGGGACGACAGAGGATGAGATGGCTGGATAGCATCACTGACTCGATGGACATGAGTTTGGGTGAACTCCGGGAGTTTGTGATGGACAGGGAGGCCTGGTGTCCTGCGATTCATGGGATCGCAAAGAGTCAGACACGACTGAGCGACTGAATTGAACTGAACTGAACTGAAGGTGTAAATGCTGGTGGTGTATGGCAGTGACTTTAAAGGTATTTTATAATTTAATTGGCCTTTTCTTCTTTTTTAAAAATTCAGTGCAGATTAAAGTAATCATTACGGTTTCCATGGAACAAAAGAGTTATCTTCAAAACATGTCACAACCACCTGAGAAAGCTGGTAATACGAAGCTGCTAATAGTGACCTACTAATAAGCTACTCAAAGGTACCTCAGAATAACTCTACCATGAGCTTCTCATCCCCCAATCCAGCCTGCTCACATCAAAGGGAAAACACACAAAACAGAATTGCATATTGATTATAACCTGCTTGTCTGCTGTGGGAATCTTTTGTTTTGCACAGTTTGAGAAGCTTAATGTCTGTAAAAGAAGGAAAATAGCTTGAATAATGAAATGTGAGTCCAGTTATTAATAGAATGTGTCTATCTTACTTCATGGGCTGTAAGAAATGAAGCAATGCTTTTATTATTGTCCTTTATCTTCTCTTTATTTAATTCTTTCTTTTTTAAAACAGAGACCTGAATTTGGTAGATTTTTACTTGTGAATTCAAGCTATGGCATGCATTTCAACTAAAATCTAATTTGTAATGAATCTTTCTAGATGGTATCCACAGTTGAAAAACACTAATTGACTTGACTATTCATTGGATATTAGCTATATGGAGGCCTAGAAACTAGTTTTGTCATCATTTTCATTCAAGAAAATCATGCCTGTACCCATTATCAGCTGTGTATTTTGGATGAAAAATTTCACAAGTCTTCTGATGGGAAAGGTTTATATAAATAGTGTCTCTTACATCAAGCCATTATTTTTTTACTTCTGTGACCATAAAGATGATTATGTAACCAATAAGAGTTAATTAGAAACAATGGTTTGTGCTTGAAATTTAGAAAGGGATTTTTCCTTTTGCTACTGGAAAAATTATGAGATTCTGAGGTATGTTGCTTTTGCAGACATCTGGCAGCAATGAAAAGAGAATCTGTATGAGTATTTAGTCAACTTGGTTAGATAATAGGAAGAAACTTTGCTTAACTAAGTTTATTACCTTTCATACTTCTCTTGATACCTTATAAGAGGAAGAGTTTTGGTATTTGATAAAATGGTTACTGCATGAACAAATATAACTCTCTTTGTCCATCTGTTTCCATAAGAGTAAAAGAAAAAACTATGTAAAATATCCAAAACAAGTATGTTTTGGATACTAAATTGTAAGACCCATATTTTTTCTTTTATATTGAAAGATAGATATGTATTACAAGTTTATAGATATTACTGAAGTTTAACAATCTTATTGTGGTTAGCAGACTTATTTTTTGGTGAGATGTTATTGCTTTTTTTCTTTCTTTAATAACCTTTTCTCCTAAGATCATTTCTGGATGTATTGTGAACATAAGGAGCCAAGTATATAGAATAGAACAAATATCCTGTAAATTAAAGCTGACATCTTTTTCTGGGCCTTTTGAAATTTAGATCTCAAGTCACTAAACTTTCAAAAAAGTGAGTAGTACTAAAATATAAACTGGTCACTTTTTAACAAGTTTTTAAAAGGAATTGGCTGTGAATTCAGCTGCACATATGTCATACAGTAATTGAATGCTTTATTACTAAAATTTTTGAGTATTTTCTTAAAATTCAACCCTTAATATTTGTTCCCTGTAGTTTATCAATGTCTAAATGTCTACTTGGTAAAAATCTGAATTAGAAACATAGTAAGTGAATGATACAGTGAACGTAGGAAGTGAATGCCTATACACTACAATTTTAAAATACATTAGTGAATCCCAGCAGAGTAGCTTACATTGGAATAACCAGTCCAAAGATAACTGTAAACTCTGCTGGTGAGGGGAACAACTATAAAAAAGCACTGGAGAGTTACCCACCTAAGGGGGAAAAAAGAAAAAAAAAATCAGGGGATTCAATCATCCACAACAAAAGTTAACTGGATGAGATCCAAGTATTCATTTTTTTCCCTTGGCAATATTACTTTGTCTGCATGAGTATAGAGGCCAGAACTCAAGTAGAAAGTTGTAGTCTATCAGATTAAGTTTTCACAAGATAGAATTTTAGGCAAGCAGAGGGTTGAGAAATAAAGTAGATAAACCTCAGAAAAGCAGAAGTCAAAGCAGGACCTGCCCCTGAATGCATCTATAAAGTTCTTTAGAGTCATAGTTTGCCTCTGAACTGAACATCATGTGGGACATTTCAAAAACTAAGTGAAAAAAAAAATAAATAAAGTAAAATCTGTAGTACTAAAAGACTAAGAAGAGAGTTCATTTTTTACCTAAAAGAGAAAGGGCAGAGTTTAGAGTTTATTTTATCAAGCTAGAAGTGGTTGCTAAAATCCCTGGAGTAGGAAATGGCAACCCACTCCAGTATTCTCACATGGAGAATCCCACGGACAGAGGAGCCTGGTGGGCTACAGTCCATGGGGTCACAATGAGTCGAATGCAACTGAGCACACATACACACAATATAATAGACACATATTTATAGATAGACATGAATCATAGATAGACACTGTATCATTTATAATAGACACATAAAATGTGCTAATAAGATAATGTGACCAACTGTTCTTAAAAAAAAGAAAAAAATGTCACTAGAAACAGATTAAGGGATAACCTGGCTGTGAAAATAGAAGACAATGTCTTTAAATAAGATATTACAAGTATGTTCAAGAGCTTAAATTAAAACTTGACTAAATTAACAATATATATGGGAAAGATCAATAGCAAAAAACCAAATGGAAATTATAGAATTAAGATAGCAATATCTGATATGAGAAATAAAATTACTACATAGACTTAATAGTAGAAATAAAGAAAAGGTAGAAATCATGGGTTGATTTTGAAGACAGGTTAACATCTAAAGAAAAATGACTTAAAGAATAAAGAGAATTCCAGTAACTTGCAGAATGATATCAAATATTCTAAAATATGTAGAACTGAGTCTAAGAAAGAGAGGAGTGGAAAAATTGGCACAAATTTTCCAAATGTGATGAAAATCTTCAAATTACAATTCTAAAAACACTCTGCAAACCCCAATCAAGATAAATTTTAAAGAGAGTTATACCTCTTAAAATAGCTAAAATGAAAAAATAAAATCTTGACAGAAATGGGACAAAGAATATATTACAAATAAAAGAACACTTATGAATGAAGAATGAATTTTCCTTGGTTTTGTTCAATAACAGAACTTTAAGACACATGAAACAAGATCTGAAAGAAAGTGCAGGTATCCAAATAAAAAAGGCACTAATAATTCTAATACATTGCCTCTAGCTACTGGTAGAAAGAAAGACAAAAAAAAATCACTATTAGTAGTATCAGCCAACTTTATCTAATCAGCATTTAGAGAATATAATCCCCAAGAATGCTAGTTCATAAAATGTTTCTATAAATCCAAAAATTAAAGTATTAAAATATATTTTCATTGTAATGTAACAAATTATAAGTTAATGCCAATAAATTTCATGAATATTGATAAATAAAATGTTTCTAAATAATAAAAATATATATAAAAGATGAAATCACAAGGGAAATTAGAAAATATTTCTAATTGATTGATAATGACAAAATGCATGTCAAAATTTATGGCATATGGCTTATGGCATATAGCTAAAGAGTGTTTTCAGAGAAATGTTTATGTTTTATACCTCTGTTAAATCATATCTAAACAAAAGATGTAACTCTCCACTATAAAAGCTAAAATAAGCATATTAAACTCAAAAATAGGTAAATGAGTAGGTAATTAAAAAAAAAGCAAAAATCAATGAAATGGAAAACAAAAAATAGAGGCAATTAACAAATTCAAGAGTTTGCTTTTTGGAAAATGTAATAAATTAAGGAATAAGTAGCAGGAATGATCAAGGAAAAAAGAAGGAAACTCAAAAAAAATAGTTATTATGAATGAAATATGAGACATATTATAGATTCTACAGAATTTAAAAATATATTAAAGAAATAGGTTTAATAGCTTTCTATGAATAAACTGATTAAATATATATTCTATGAAAACTATAACTCATCAAAATTTACATGTAAATAAATAGAAAAACTAAATATATCTAATAAACACATTACCAAAAATGTCACAGAAATAAAAATCTGGGGCATGGTTTCACAGATGAATTCTACTAAATATAAAGTAAGAAATTATATCAATCATTTAAATTCTCTCCCAAATGAGAGAGAGAAAAAAAAAACCCACTAACTTCACAATTTACTTTAGGAGGGAAACATAACAGCCATATCAAAACCTGATGAAGATATTTCAAGAATATTAAATTAAGGCCAGTACCCACATGAATGCAAGTAGAAAAAAATCTTCACAAAATCTTTGCAAATTGATTCTCCCAATATATACAAAGAATAATATATTTTAACCAGATACGGTTACCTGAGAAACCAGAGTTCAACATTAAAAAATGCAAGTAAAGCAAATCAGCTTGTAATAAAAGAAATTTAATAAAGAAAAACATGTTTATCTTAGTAAATTCATAACAAAACTTCTCAGTAATATGTAAGTTTAACAAGACAATAGATCAATATATCAAAATTAATTATTGTTTCAAATATTGACAGTAGTTAGAAAATATTCAAATCCATTAATAGATGCATCAAAATTGATGATAAATAAATACAAATTTAACAAAATTTGTAAAATCTTTACACAGGAAATTATAAGGGATGGCTGCAAGAAATTAAAGATGGTCTAAATAAATAAGAAATATATCATGTTCATCAATTAAACAACTTTATGTTACTAAATTTCAATTGATCTTAAAAGATTAAATGAATTTCAAGTTAAAATTTCTACATTATTTCTTGTAATAATTGATGAGTTGAGACCAAAATGTATATGGAAATTTAAACTATTTTAAATATCCAAAAGTAATTTTGAGTAAAAGCAGTTGAAAGGCTAACAGTGCCTGATTTCAAATCATAAGTTTGGGAGAGTTTGTAATTTTCTTGGTTCTGTCTCATGGCAAGAAAAATTTGAAGCTACAAACGGACCAGTGTTACAGACCCCTGTAATTTCCTTGAATGGACGGGTGTTACAACTCTGTGTTACAGCTCAGTTTTATTTAGAAAGTAAAAGAAAATACCTCTCTAGGTGTTAGGGTGGGCTGACCCAAAAGAAATAGAAGAGAAGCCCTTGGCCCAATTTTGGCTCCTCTTTTTATATGTTTTTTTCTCCTCCCCCTGGGCCTGCCCTATGTAAATCGGGCTAGCCAGGAGTGCTGTTTGTTTTACCTGAGGTTCTCACTCCAGTTCTGGACCTTCCTTTGTTCTGTTTTCATGGGCTTTTCCCTTCTTTTCCTTTCTGGACTCCTTTTTCCTATCCTAACCACCTAACAATAATATTCTTTACCATGAAGTTATAAGGATCAAGACAGTGTGCTTTAGGAATATGGATAGAAAAAAATAATGAAATAAATAGAAGTTACAGGAATATACATAGTATCAATTGTTTGTTGTTGTTGTTGTTTTTGCTTGTTTGTTGAAAAAAAAACAACAAGCAAATTCAATAGAGAAAGAAAAATATATATATATTTTTAAATGGTTTTAGCCTTGCTGGATAGCCACATGGGAAAAAACCAACCTCCACACCTACATCAAGTGTTACATAAAAATTTATGCAAAATTAAATATACAATTAATGTAAAACAAGAAAACTTCTAGAAGAAAACAGAAATGCATCTTAACAATCTTGGGGTAGAAGAGAATTTCATAGAGTGAATCAAACCATGCTAACTATGAAAGAAAAGAGTAGAATTTGTCAAAATTAGAATTTCAGCTTATCAAAACATACCCTCAAAGAAAAAGGCATAGAGAAAAATTGCCATGTATAAAAAAAAATAAAAAAACAAGGTCCTACTGCATAGCATAAGGAACTACATTCAACATTCTCTAATAAATCAAAATTGAAAAGAATGTTAAAATAATCTAAAAGATGTTAGAGATGAAGTTATTTGCAAAGTAGAAATAGAGACACTGACATTGAAAATGGAGGTATGGATATAGGGGGTGGAAGGAGATGAATTGGGAGGGTGGGATTGACACATGTACACTTCCATGTATAAAATAGATAACTAATGAGAATCTGCTCTATATAACAGGGGACTCCACAGTGCTTAGGTCAGTGATGGCCTAAACGGGAAGGAATTCCAGAAAAGAGGGGAGATATATATATATATATGGATCACTTTGCTGTACAGCAGAACTAACACAACACGGTAAAGCAGCTATACTCCAATAAAAGGTAAGAATATAAAGAACACATATATATGAGCCACTTTGCTGTATACTTGAAGCTAACACAATTCTGTAAATCACCTATGCTTCAGAAGAAAAGCCATAGAGAAAATATTCATAGTACATGCTATTGATAAAGGTCATGTATCAACAATATACAGATTTTACACAAAGAAATAGTAAGACAACCCAATGTAAAAATAACCGGGCAAGAGACCTAAGCTGACACTTCTCAGTGAAGATAAACAGATGGCTAATAAGCACATGAAAGATGTTCAACGTCATTTATCAGCAAATTAAAATTGTAATGAGATCATTTCAAAGGTTCTAGAATGGCTGAAACTTGAAAGATAAATAACACTATATGTTAGTGAAGAAGTAGAGATATGGCACTCTCATACATTGCTGGTGGGAATAGGGAATGGTACATACTCATTGTAAAACTGGCAGTCTCTTAAAAAGTTGAATATACACCTATCCATAATTCACAGATTCCACCTGTAGATATTTACTAAAGGGAAATAAGAAAGAGTATATCCATTAAAAACTGTACAAGAATGTTCACAGCAGCTTAATTCAAAATAGTTCAAAATTACAAATAACCAAAATACTGTCAGAAGAAACCTGGATAAACAAATTCATACAATAGCACATTACTCAACAATTAAAAAGAACAGGCTACTGATATATACAGAAATATTAGAAAAAGTCTCAAAAGCATTATGTTAAACATAAGAAACCTGGCATGAAGCATATTTATGCATGTTTATGAATGTTTCTGAATATATTCATGTAAAATTCATGAATGGGAAAATTTAAGCTGTGGTTTATAAATGAAAAACAGTAGTTGTCTCTGGGACAAGTGAGCAGTGATATCTTTAAGAATATGTTTAAGAATTTTTCTTTGGGGGAAAAAATCCTAGTTTTAAAAATATTATGATTTCCATGTTATAAATTCTGAGCTTGCCCATTTCAAATTACTATCATGTATTCATTCAGTATAGAGTCAAGAATGTCCAGAAAAATAAACATTGATCACATGTAGATGAGCAAATTAATCCCACAAATGTGATGCAAATATCACTATGTAACATACACAGTTCTCTTTACAGTTAGTATCTAGATAGGTCTTCACGTTCATAGATATGTGTGTAAAAGACCAGGTATTAGCTATTTATTCAAGGAGGAAAATGTAGACCTTTCAAAACCACATGTCTTTAGTTTTTTACAAAAGTTAAACAAAATGTAGAAGTCTTGTCAAAGTAATCACAGCCTAAATTTATGACAGATATCTTTGAGGACTTGATTTTTTAATCTACTGTTTAAGACTTAACATTTGTATATGATACTCTTTTTTAAGGAACAATAATTATTTCAGTTAATTTTGAATACTTTTTGCATGATCCTCAACAGTTTATCAGGATCCAACTTGTCATTGGCAGATCATTCTAAACAATGAATATACATGTGAAAAGGACATTAAATTGAAGAAAAAGTTAGCAAATATTAAAAAAAGAAGATAGCAAATATTTCCTCTCAATGGGTACTCTTTAAGTTAATTATCTAAATTTTCTATATAAATTAACATATGGTGGTGGTGATTTAGTTGCTACATCATGTACGACTCTTGCAACCTCATGGACTGTAGCCTGTCAGGCTCCTCTGTCCATGTGATTTTCCAGGCAAGAATACTCGAGTGGGTTGCCATTTCCTTTTCTAGGGGATCTTCCTGACCCAGGAATTGAACCTGGGTCTCTTGCATTGCAAGTGGATTCTTTACTGACTGAGCAATGAGGGAAGCCCAAAATTAACATATAAATTAGGCACATTTCAAAAATTTTATACATCTAAACAATGTGTTTTGTTAAATTAACTTTTCATTTTTTATATTTGTCAATATCAAATCTATATGGATATTAACTATGCTGTGTTTCATTCTTACTTCTTTTTATGTTGTTGGTTCCAGACCATGAAATGACAATTTCAAATCTCTGATAACTTTTTTTTTATGCACCAACTTGTTTCCAAGTCTGACAGTAGCTAGTCTTCTCATTTGTATCTCTTTCATATTTTCATGCCATAAGAGCTGGCACTTCAGACAAGAAGCTACTATTTCATCAATATCTTTGTTGGATGCTTATCAAAATGCTCATGGTGCTTATCAAATTGCCCATGTTCTCCTTTTGATTAATTTCATGGGCTCAAATAGTCATGATGTATTCTGTTTAATACGTTTTGGCAAAGGTTATTGGAAAAAAGCTATGCAATCATCTTTCAGCAATACACCATTCACCATTTTGAGCAATGCCCTGATATTCCCATATATCCATAAGGCTTTTTTAGGTTTCTTTTACTTTTTCAGCCAATCTACTTATAATAAAATTAATACATTATCAACATCTGGTTCATGGCTATCTCCTGTGACATCTATATGGACTTGTCTTCTGCAACAGACAGAATTTTATGAATGGTTTCAGGTTTGTTTTTCCAGACCTGAAATATTATGGAAAACACTCCCAAAATTATAATTTTATACATGAACTTCTGAAGTGTTGGGCACATTATCCAAATTTGAGCCTTAAGATCATGCTTATGATGAAAATGGGAGCCATTACACTATAGAGGCCTTGTATGTTTTTCACCTGATGATGATACTGGGTTTTTTTGTTTGTTTGTTTTAATAACTTACACGTGCTACTTTTTCTACTGTTTAGGTTTGATTCTCTAGAATCAGAGGTGATACCTGAGCAGGTTATTTATTTAAGAGCACTTCAGGAGAAAGAGAGTGAGAGTAGAAGCATAAACCACAGAGAGAAGACAAGCAGGAGTATGTTTTTGGGCTGGAGACTTGCTTTTATAAAGTCCTCTGGAGATATTTGCAGCATTAATTGAACCAAATTATTATTTCCACTTTGAGGCAAGAGAGCCAGCCTTCAGTATCACCACGTGTGAAGTCACTGGTTAACACCTTCTAAGGGTAACTGGACAGATAATCCCCAGTTGAGTAATTGAACAGCTCCTGTTTGACCAGCTTCAAACAGGTAAAAGAGTTGGGAGTTTCCCTGGTAGCTCAGTTGGTAAAGAATCTGCCTGCAGTGCATGAGCCCCGGGTTTGATCCTGGGTAGGGAAGATCCCCTGGAGAAGGAAATAACAAACGACTCCAGTATTCTTGCCTGGAAAAATCCCATGGACAGAAGAGCCTTGAGGGCTGCAGTCCATGGAACACAAAGAGTCAGGCACAACTGAGTGATTGACACATACTGTTTGACCAGGGGAAATTCACCAGAAAAAGGTAGTACCCCGGAGGAACTGGAAGCCAATACTTGGAGAAGCATTTTAGGAATCAGTTAGACATTTTAGGAATCAGGGAATTAAATGGACTGGAATGGGTGAATCTCACTCATATGACCATTATATCTACTACTGTGGGCAAGAACCCCTTAGAAGAAATGGAGCATCATCACAGTCAACAAAAGAGTCCAAAATGCAGTACTTGGATGCAATCTCAAAAACAACAGGATGATCTCTGTTCATTTCCAAGGCAAACTATTCAATATCATTGTAATCAAACCATTCAATATCAGCATTCTCCAGTAATGCTGATGAAGCTGAACAGTTCTATGAAGACTGACAAGACCTTTTGGAACTAACACCCAAAAGAGATGTCCCTTTCATTATAGGGCTCTGGAATGCAAAAGTAGGAAGACAAGAGATACCTGGAGTAACAGGCAAATTTGGCCTTGGAGAACAAAATGAAGCAGGTCAAAGGCTAACAAAGTTTTGCCAAGAGAATGCACTGGTCATAGCAAACACTCTCTTCCAACAACACAAGAGAAGACTCTACACATGGACATCACCACAGGCTTAATATCAAAATCAATTGATTATATTCTTTGCAGCCAAAGATGGAGAAGCTCTATACAGTCAGGAAAAACAAGATCCAGAGTTGACTGTGGCTCAGAACATGAACTCCTTATTACCAAATTCAGACTGAAATTGAAGAAAGTAGGGAAAACCACTAGACCATTCAGG
>NW_011494774.1:137093-139911 GCF_000754665.1 Bison bison bison | reverse complement strand
ATCAGTCCTGAATATTCATTGGAAGGACTGATGTTGAAGCCAAAACTCCAATACTTTGGCCACCTGATGCGAAAAATTGATTCATTTAAAAAGACCCTGATGCTGAGAAAGATTGAAGGTGGGAGGAGAAGGGGACAACAGAGGATGAGATGATTGGATGGCATCATTGACTTGATGGACATGAGTTTGAGTAAGCTCTGGGAGTTGGTGATGGACAGGGAATCCTGTTGTGCTGCAGTCCGTGGGAACACGAACACTACTAAGCGACTAAACTGAAGTAAAATTGTAGAAGCTCGAGACAGATCTGCAAGCCTAGTAATTGTATATGTTATACATAATTATGCATAATCAAAATGTTGACAATAATGTATTATATATCTACATCATGGCTTTTCCCTCCAATTTTTATGCTGGTAAAATATATAACATAAGATTTACCGTCTTAACCATTTTTATGTGTACAATTCAGTCCATGCATACATGGATGCATACTCAGCCTGTATATTGTGTCCGACTCTTTGTGACCCCATGGATTGTAGCCCACCAGGTTCCTCTGTCCATGGGATTTCCCAGGCATGAATACTAAAATGGACTTCCGTTTTCTTCTACAGTGGAGATGCAGGGGATCTTCCTGTCCCAGGGATTGAATCCATGTCTCCTGCATTGGCAGGCAGATTCTTTAGCACTGAGAGACCTGGGAAGTCCTACAATTTAGTAAGTGGTAGTAAGTAAATCACACTGTGTCACCATAGCCATTATCCATTTCCAGAACTCTTTCCACCTTGCAAAACTGAAACTTGATACCTATTAAATAGTAAATCTCCCTTTTCTTGTCCCTCTAGTTCTTGATAATGACCATTCTACTTTCTGTCTCTATGATTTTGAGTATTCCAAGTACCTTATATAAATGTAATTTTTTAGTATTCACTTTTTCTGATTGACTTATTTCACTTAGTATGATAGTCTCAATATTTACCAATGGTGTAGTGCATATCAGAATATACTTCCTTTTTTAAAGCCAAATAATATTAAATTGTATGCATATGCCACATTTTACTTATCCATTCTGTCAATGGACACTTGGGCTATTTCCATAGTTTAGCTATTGTATGATCATGCATGTATAAATATCTCTTCAAGACTCTGCTTTCAAGCCTTTTGAGTACATAGTGAAAGTTGCTCACTTGTGTCTGATTCTTTGCGACCCCATGGACTATACAATCCATGGAATTCTCCAGGCCAGAATTATGGAGTGGTAGCCATTCCCTTCTCCAGAGCATCTTCCCAACCCAGGGATTGAACCCAGGTCTCCCACATTGCAGATGGTTTCTTTA
Organism: Bison bison bison; assembly: GCF_000754665.1. Classification (NCBI taxonomy): domain Eukaryota; kingdom Metazoa; phylum Chordata; class Mammalia; order Artiodactyla; family Bovidae; genus Bison; species Bison bison. The sequence goes on along the minus strand of NW_011494774.1, from coordinate 138,577 downwards.
CGAGCTGAGCCATGAGGGAAGCCAAAGAATACTGGACTGGGTAGCCTATCCCTTCTCCAGAGGATCTTCTCTATCCAGGAATCAAACTGGGGTCTCCTGCATAGCAGGTGGATTTTTTTGCTGACTGAGCTATGAAGGAAGCCCCAATATGGTTTGAGCACATAACCAGAAGTGAAATTGCTGGATCGTATAGAAATTCTACTTTTAATTTTTGAGCAACTGATAAAATGTTTTCCATAGCTATTCTTCCATTTTACATTCCTCTAACAGTGCACATGGATTCCAAATTCTTCATGTTGTCACCAACACTTACTCATCATTTCCTGTTTTGTGTGTGTGTGTGCATACACATGCTTGTGTATGTTTATGCTAATTTTTCTAATGGGTATAAGGTGGTATTTCATGGTATCTTTGATTTGCATTTCTTTAATGATTAGTGATTTCAACATTTCATGTATCTAATATCTATTTATAAATCATCTTTGCAGAAATGTGTATTCAAATCATTTGCTTATTATTTTTTGTTTTGTTTTGTTTTCTATAAGAGTTTTTGCTGTTGAATCTCAGGCATTCCCTATATATTAATATATATACAATTTGAAATTTTTTTTTTTTGCATTCTGTGGATTACTTTTTATTCTGTTTGATATTGTCCTTTGATGTACAAGTACTTTTTTTTCTTGAAGTCTAATTTGTTTTATTTCCCCTATGCCTTTGGTGTAATATCCCCCAAAACTGTCAGATCTAATGTAGAGTTGTGAAGCTTTCACCTTATGCTCACTTTTGCATTTAATAATTTTAGGTTGTACATATAGATCTTTGATTTATTTTTCTAATTTTTCTATACTGTGTTAGGTAAGAGCTTAACTTAATTTTTTGCATAAGGGTAGTCAGTTTTGCCAGAACCACATGTTGAAAAGACTAATTTTTCTAGATTGAATGGTTGAAACTCTTCTCAAAAATCATTTGACCACATAAGTGAAGGCTTATTTCTAGGCTCTCTTTTACATTGGTCTATATACCTGTCTTTATTTGGTATGACACTATTTTGATTACTGTAGTTTTGTAGTACATTTTCAAATCGGAAAGTGCAAGTTTCCCATATTTGTTATTTTTCAATATTGTTTTGACTATGTGGGGTCCTTTAAGATTCCATATAAATTTTAGGATGGATTTTTTTTTTAATTTCCTCAAAGAAATCTGTTAGGATATTGATAAGAATTGTATTTTTAAAAAGTATATTTACATTTATAAGCAATAAATCAAGTCACACAAACAAAAATATGAATGGAATGGATTTGAAAATATCTTACTTAATTTTGAAAAAGTTTGAGTTCAATGTTAGAAAAAAAAATAAATTTACCACTTTTACCCATGGCAAAGTGGGTAAAGACTGTCAAAATAAATAAGTCCTTGTGGACATACACAGAATGATGACTTTAATTTTCATCACACACTAAAAATGTAACTATAGAGATGGATGT
>NW_011494774.1:133933-135602 GCF_000754665.1 Bison bison bison | reverse complement strand
CACTGACTCGATGGATGTGAGTCTGAGTGGTTCCATGAGTTGGTGATGGACAGGGAGGCCTGGCGTGCTGCAATTCATGGGGTCGCAAAGAGTTGGACACGACTGAGCAACTGAACTGAACTGAACTGAGGAATTTAAAATCTTAAATTGCAAAGATGTGTCCCTTTTCTTTCCCTTTCTCATACTATTAATATTAATTTAATTATACAAATGAATATTTTTTCATAAATATTTTCTGTTACTCAAATTGTACAGTACCCTATGGGTTGTATAGGTCTGATACCATTACTCTAGGGGCATATGAGATAAAATCAAGGCACAGAGAGAGCATTAATATATATATATGTAATATATATCATATAATACATGTAATATATATGTATATTATATAATACATGTTATATATATATATGTATATTTCAAGATCATAGTCTCAGAATGAACTGTGCATGTCTGTATCATGATATATGACATTACTATCACTCATGATATAATTGTTGAATCACAATACCTAAGATAAAACAAAGATAGAGTGGTTCATGAGTCAGATATGAGTACTTTCACATTCTAGGGAAAGGGTAATTTATCCCAGGGAACTAACATGGCCAGAAATTTTTTCCTAAGGGAAGCCTAGGAAGTTGAGGAAAATCTTTGATACTAGCATATTATTATACTCCTTTCTTCCTTCTAAAATACTATAGCCTGGAAGCTAATTTTCCATGCTATTGTCTGACGAAATTACCAAGTCTTGAGACATACCAGGTTCATATGTATCAACCTCTTTCCCCATCATCCCGGCACTTGTATTTTCTCTCCCTTTTTCTCTTGGTCTTGTGTTCTCTCTCTGTCTGTCTCTCTCTCTCTCTGTGAGTTTATGTATGCTCCAGTGTGCCCCTTCTTTTCCTTCGCCCTTATTTTCTTTTGCATTATGGAGAATTGGCCAATATTGATTTTATCTCATAGTACCCAATTCCTTGACAATTGTTGTATTATAAATGGGACAGATTTAAGCAGTGAATGCTCTGTGAATAGCTGAGACCAAAATTAAAATAATTATTTGCACTTACACCTCAGAACCTGTTTGAATTACTCATTTTGAAAGGTATCTCCATTCTCACATCTCAGAAACAAATTATCACTCTCTTTTTATAGTTATTACTGTATTTTCATATATCTACTCTTATGGAAGAGCTTCCCTCAGAGATCAGTCGCTAAAGAATCTACGTACAATGTAGGAGACCAGGGTTTGATTCCTAGGTTGAGAAGATCTCCTGGAGAAGGAAATGACAACCCCCTCAAGTATTATTGTCTGGAGAATCCTATGGACATGGGAGGTGGGCTGACTACAATCCATGGAGTCACAAGAGTTGGACAACTTAGCGGCTTCCAGATGTTCAAGCTGGTTTTAGAAAAGGCAGAGGATCCAGAGATCAAACTGCCAACATCCTCTGAACCATGGAAAAAGCAAGAGAGCTCCAGAAAAACATCTATTTCTGCTTTATTGACTATGACAAAGCCTTTGACTATGTGGATCACAATAAACTGTGGAAAATTCTGAAAGAGATGGGAATATCAGACCACCTGACCTGCCTATTGAGAAATCTGTATGCAGGTCAGGAAGCAACAGTTAGAACTGGACATGGAACAACAGACTGGTTCCAAATCAGGA
>NW_011494774.1:127344-133194 GCF_000754665.1 Bison bison bison | reverse complement strand
TTTGGCCACCTCATGCGAAGAGTTGACTCATTGGAAAAGACTCTGATGCTGGGAGGGATTAGGGGCCGGAGGAAAAGGGGACGATAGAGGATGAGATGGCTGGATGGCATCACCGACTCAATGGACATGAGTTTGAGTGAAGTCTGGGAGTTTGTGATGGACAGGGAGGCCTGGCGTGATGCGCTTCATGGGGTCGCAAACAGTCAGACACGACTGAACAACTGAACTGAACTGAACTGAACTGGATGTTTAGTATTGCTAGTGCATAGTGATAACAAACAGGTTAGTTAATCTTATTCCTGCTTTTGAGTTCTCTGAAGACAAGAGGTTCCATTTAAGCCATGTACCCAAAGCAATTGCTCCCATGGTAGCACGCATGGCACCCTATTGCAGTTGGATCTACCCAGAGTAAAGAATATCTTTTCTTATTTCTCAAAATACTGCTTGGCCACGTCATATTTCTAAAAGGGTATGTTAGTGTAGAGGTTCAGTAGCTTTAATTGCATACCAGCTTTTGTATAACTTGGAATGAATTCTAGACAGAAGAAAGAAGCAAAAAGGCAGCTCAACATAAAAGACTTTGACACATTCACAGAACTGATGTTAGAGCAAAGTGATGGTACACTAAAAATAGAAAAGGGGGTCATATCAGAGTATCAGAATCTTGGAGGACTAATCAGTTCTAATGCTAAAAATGGGAAATTCTATTATATTTCATTGGGAAAATAATCAATTACTTCTATGAAGGAGTAATTATTTGAAAATTTCTGTATGGAAATGTCACTCTGGTCACAGTGTAGGGATAGAGTGGTAGAGAGTAACAGTGGAGGCAGGGGACTCTTTCGCCACTTTTTGAAATATTAAAGAAAATGTGATGGCCCTGAAGTAGGGCAGTGTTCGTAAAAGGACACCTTCCTTAGCTGCAAGAGCAATGCAGCAGCATCTATGAGAAGTGGCTGATCTATGAATACCATTTCTGAGATCTCTAAACCTCAGGATTTTCCTGCAACTGTCTCATGTAGTGACTTTTACTTCTTCCATGTCTCACATAAAGTTGAAAAATGGTTTGTCTGGCTTCATTGCCATTTCCAAGCCATATAAGATAAAACTTTAAAATTTTAAATTAAAAACAAATTTTACAAAGCAGTTCGAGTCTCCAAATATGCATCGTCATTTTATATATCAACAATTCCTCTGTATTGTGATTGTTTTTTACTCTAGAAGCACTGTCCCACATCTCCTTAAGATTTAAGCACTTGTATCACCGTCTCTCAGCTGCTGCTCCTATTATCATCCTTAATAACTCCTTGCATTCTGGATGATGAGGCCCGATCCTGCTGACTTGCTTCCTTCAAATAAATTTGTCATTTACTGCATTCCCATGACTACCACATCCATGCTGTCAAATTTATTGTCAATAACTGTGGAGAAAGAAATGGCAACCCACTCCAGTATTCTTGCCTAGAGAATTCCGTGGACAGAGGAGCCTGGTGGGCTGCTGTCCATGGGGTCGCACAGAGTCGGACATGACTGAAGTGATTTAGCATGCATGCATGCATTGTTGAAGGAAATGGCAACCCACTCCAGTGTTCTTGCCTGGAGAATCCCAGGGACAGAGGAACCTGGTGGGCTGCCGTCTATGGGGTCGCACAGAATCGGATACGACTGAAGCAACTTAGCAGCAGCAGCAGCAGTACCACTTCCATAAGCCTTAGTTTCAAGTATCCCACTCTCTAGGCTTTGATTCTTTTGATGCATTTCATTAATTCTTTGTATTTCTTATACCTGTAGTCCCACAGTTCCTCAACTCTACTAGTACCTTCTATCTACTGATTCCCAAATTTTCACATCTATTTTCCGCTTTGTGATCTCATTTTCCTTTTAACCCAACAGATTTCAGGTTCCATCATTAAAATGCATGCATCCAGTACACGTATCTCAATTCTCTTGTTCTTCTCTTCCTCTATTATTCTTTCCAGGAATATCTTCAGATGTGGTTAAATATAAGATTTGCTTATATTATGTATTCTCCCAAGTAGCTGAACATGTCTGGAGAAAAATAAATTAAAAACACACAGAATGACCTCACTTTAAATGTATTATCACAGAGGCTTCCCGGATGGTCCAGTGGTTAAGAATCAGCCTGCCATTGCAGGGGACAGAGATTCAATCCCTGGTCAGGGAACAAAGAACCCACATGCTGATACGCCACAATTACTGTGCTACAACAAAGTGAAGATCCTGATAGTCGCAACACAGAATCGTTGCAAGCAAATGAATAAATAAATATTTTAAAAGAATGTCTTATCACAAACCTCAAGTAAGTTCTCCTAATTTCTTGTCAATCTTTGCAGCATTTCCCAAGACAATTCACTCTCTTTTTCTCTGGAATGACTACTTCATACCTTCTCTGTCAAATTTATTGTCAATAACTGTGGAGAAAGAATCAGCCTGCCATTGCAGGGGACAGAGATTCAATACCTTCTCTTCACTCTGTTCTTATTTTACTTTTTTTGAATTTCCCCAAGAAATATAAATGAGAAGAACTTGTTCTCTATATCCAAAACAACTACCTTACAATTTCTGCATTCATGTGTTATCCCTTTGATCTTAGGGTAAAGGATGAATGAACTGTATTTGTATCTAAGGGTCTCCATGGGATCTCTGGGTCCTGGTGCACACAAGGTATGTTTGAGCCCTCTGAGCTTCTCTGGCAGGTATGGGGTTGGATTCTAAATGTGATTTTGCCCCTCCTACCAACTTGCTGGCATAGGCAATAAAACAGAAATAGATGTTTTTCTGGAACTCTTTTGCTTTTTCCATGATCCAGCAGATGTTGGAAATTTGATCTCTGGTTCCTCTGCCTTTTCTAAAACCAGCTTGAACATCTGGAAGTTCACGGTTCACGTATTGCTGAAGCCTGGCTTGGAGAATTCTGAGCATTACTTTACTAGCATGTGAGATGAGTGCAATTGTGCGGTAGTTTGAGCATTCTTTGGCATTGCCTTTCTTTGGGATGGGAATGAAAACTGACCTTTTCCAGTCCTGTGGCCACTGCTGAGTTTTCCAAATGTGCTGGCATATTGAGTGCAGCACTTTCACAGCATCATCTTTCAGGATTTGAAAGAGCTCAACTGGAATTCCATCACCTCCACTAGCTTTGTTCGTAGTGATGCTTTCTAAGGCCCACTTGACTTTACATTCCAGGATGTTTGGCTCTTGGTCAGTGATCACACCATCGTGATTATCGGGGTCGTGAAGATCTTTTTTGTACAGTTCTTCTGTGTATTCTTGCCACCTCTTCTTAATATCTTCTGCTTCTGGTAGGTCCATACCATTTCTGTCCTTTATCGAGCCCATCTTTGCATGAAATGTTCCCTTGGTAACTCTAATTTTCTTGAAGAGATCTCTAGTCTTTCCCAATCTGTTGTTTTCCTCTATTTCTTTGCATTGATCGCTGAAGAAGGCTGTCTTATCTCTTCTTGCTATTCTTTGGAACTCTGCATTCAGATGCTTATATCTTTCCTTTTCTCCTTTGCTTTTCACTTCTCTTCTTTTCACAGCTATTTGTAAGGCCTCCCCAGACAGCCATTTTGCTTTTTTGCATTTCTTTTCCATTGGAATGGTCTTGATCCCTGTCTTCTGTACAATGTCACGAACCTCATCCCATAGTTCATCAGGCACTCTATCTATCAGATCTAGTCCCTTAACTATTTCTCATTTCCACTGTATAATCATAAGTGATTTGATTTAGGTCATACCTGAATGGTGTAGTGGTTTTCCCTACTTTCTTCAATTTCAGTCTGAATTTGGCAATAAGGAGTTCATGATCTGAGCCACAGTCAGCTCCTGGTCTTGTTTTTGCTGACTGTATAGAGCTTCTCCATCTTTGACTGCAAAGAATATAATTAATCTGATTTTGGTGTTGACCATCCAGTGATGTCCATGTATAAAGTCTTCTCTTGTGTTGTTGGAAGAGGTTTTTTGTTATGACCAGTGCATTTTCTTGGCAAAACTCTATTAGTCTTTGCCCTGCTTCATTCTGTACTCCAAGACCAAATTGGCCTGTTACTCCAGGTGTTTCTTGACTTCCTACTTTTGCATTTCAGTCCCCTATAATGGAAAGGACATCCTTTTTGGGTGTTAGTTCTAGAAGGTCTTGTAGGTCTTCATAGAACCATTCAACTTCAGCTTCTTCAGCGTTACTGTTTGGGGCATAGACTTGGATTACTGTGATATTGAATGGTTTGCCTCAGAAACGAACAGAGATCATTCTGTCGTTTTTGAGATTGCATCCAAATACTGCATTTTGGACTCTTTTGTTGACCATGATGGCTACTCCATTTCTTCTGAGGGATTCCTGCCCACAGTAGTAGATATAATGGTCATCTGAGTTAAACTCACCCATTCCAGTCCATTTCAGTTCGCTGATTCCTAGAATGCCGACCTTCACTCTTGCCGTCTCTTGTTTGACCACTTCCAATTTGCCTTGATTCATGGACCTGACATTCCAGGTTCCTGTGCAATACTGCTCTTTACAGCATCAGACCTTGTTTCTATCGCCAGTCACATCCACAGCTGGGTATTGTTTTTGCTTTGGCTCCATCCATTCATTCTTTCTGGAGTTATTTCTCCACTGATCTCCAGTAGCATATTTGGCACCTACTGACCTGGGGAGTTTCTCTTTCAGTAGCCTATCAGTTTGCCTTTTCATACTGTTCATGTGGTTCTCAAGGCAGTAATACTGAAGTGGTTTGCCATTCCATTCTTCAGTGGACTACATTCTGTCAGATCTCTCCACCATGAACCGTCCATCTTGGCTTGCTCCATGGGTATGGCTTAGTTTCATTGCTTTAGACAAGTCTGTGGCCCTAGTGTGATTAGATTGACTAGTTTTCTGTGAGTACGGTTTCAGTGTGTCTGCCCTCTGATGCCCTCTTGCAACACCTACCATCTTATTTGGGTTTGTCTTACCTTGGGTGTGGGGTATCTCTTCATGGCTACTCCAGCAAAGTGTGGCCACTGCTCCTTACCTTGGACGAGGGGGTATCTCCTCACCACCGCCCTTCCTGACCTTCAACGTGGGATAGCTCCTCTAGGCCCTCCTGACCAGACCACCTGATCTGTGTCTTGAGAAATTTGTATGCAGGTCAGGAAGCAACAGTTAGAACTGGACACGGAACGACAGACTGGTTCCAAATAGGAAAAGGAGTACGTCAAGGCTGTATATTGTCACCCTGTTTATTTAACTTATATGCAGAGTACATCATGAGAAATGCTGGGCTAGAAGAACAATAAGCTGGAATCAAGATTGCTGGGAGAAATATCAATAACCTCATATATGCAGATGACACCACCTTTATGGCAAAAAGTGAAGAGGAACTAAAAAGCCTCTTGATGAAAGTGAAAGTGAAGAGTGAAAAAGTTGGCTTAAAGCTCAACATTCAGAAAACGAAGATCATGGCATCTGGTCCCATCACTTCATGGGAAATAGATGGGGAAACAGTGTCAGACTTTATTTTTTATGGGCTCCAAAATGACTGCAGATGGTCACTGCAGCCATGAAATTAAAAGACGTTTACTCCTTGGAAGGAAAGTTATGACCAACCTAGATAGCATATTCAAAAGCAGAGACATTACTTTGCCAACAAAGGTTTGTCTAGTCAAGGCTATGGTTTTTCCTGTGGTCATGTATGGATGTGAGAGTTGGACTGTGAAGAAGGCTGAGCGCTGAAGAATTGGTGCTTTTGAATTGTGGTGTTGGAGAAGACTCTTGAGAGTCCCTTGGACTGCAAGGAGATCCAACCAGTCCATTCTGAAGGAGATCAGCCCTAGGATTTCTTTCGAAGG
>NW_011494774.1:105311-127244 GCF_000754665.1 Bison bison bison | reverse complement strand
GCTGGGCTGGAGGAAGCACAAGCTGGAATCAAGATTGCTTGGAGAAATATCAATAACCTCAGATATGAAGATGACACCCCAGTTACAGCAGAAAGTGAAGAACTAAAGGGCCTCTTGATGAAAGTGAAAGAGGAGAGTGGAAAAGTTGGCTTAAAGCTCAACATCCATAAAACTAACATCATGGCATCTGGTCCCATTACTTCATGGCAAATAGATAGGGAAACAGTGACTGACTTTATTTTTCTGGTCTCCAAAATCACTGCAGATGGTGATTGCAGCCATGAAATTAAAAGACGCTTACTCCTTGGAAGAAAAGTTATGACCAACCTAGACAGAATATTAAAAAGCAGAACATTACTTTGCCAACAAGGTTCGTACTAGTCAAGGCTATGGTTTTTCCAGTGGTCATGTGTGGATGTGAGAGTTGGACTATAAGAAAGCTGAGTGCTGAAGAATTGATGCTTTTGAACTGTGGTGTTGGAGAAGACTCTTGAGAGTCCCTTGGACTGCAAGGAGATCCAACCAGTCCATTCTGAAGGAGATCAGCCCTAGGATTTCTTTCGAAGGAATGATGGTAAAGCTGAAACTCCAGTACTTTGGCCACCTCATGCGAAGAGTTGACTCATTGGAAAAGACTCTGATGCTGGGAGGGATTGGGGGAAGAGGAGAAGGGGATGAGAGAGGATGAGATGGCTGGATGGCATCACTGACTTGATGGACGTGAGTCTGGGTGAACTCCGGGAGTTGGTGATGGACAGGGAGGCCTGTCGTGCTGCCCTTCATGGGGTCGCAAAGAGTCGGACACGACTAAGCAACTGAACTGAACTGAAGCAACTTGCTGGGGCTTCTCTGCCCTTGGACTTGGGGTATCTCCTCACAGAGCTCCAGCGCTACCACAGAACTGTGTGCCTATCTCCTGCCAAGGTACAGGTCAACAATGGCCTGCCACAGGGGCAGGGGCTCTGGATGCAGCAGATCTTTTGAAGGTGGCCGCCATTATCTTCATTACCTCCACCATAGTTTGACCTCAGGTCGAATCAGGGAGGGAACACAGCCCCACCCATCAACAGAAAACTGGGTTAAAGATTTACTGAGCATGGCCCCAGCCATCAGAATAAGACCCAGTTTCCCCCTCAGTCAGTCTCTCCCATCAGGAAGCTTCCATAAATCTCTTATCCTTCTCCATTAGAGGACAGACAGAATGAAAACAACAATCACAGAAAATTAACCAATCTGATCACATAGACCACAGCCTTGTCTAAAATGATGAAACTATGAACCATGCTGTGTGGGGCCACCCAAGATAGATGGGTCATGGTAGAGAGTTCTGACAAAACGTGGTCCATGGGAGAAGGGAATGGCAAAAATTTCAGTATTCTTGCCTTGAGAACCCCATGAACAGAATGAAAAGGAAAAAAGATAGAACACTGAAAGATGAACTCCCCAGGTTGGTAGGTGCCCCATATGCTACTGGAAATAAATGGTGAAATAACTCCAGAAAGAATGAAGAGATGGAGCCAAAGCACAAACAACACCCAGGTGTGAATGTGACTGGTGATGGAAGTAAAGTCCTATGCTGTAAAGAGCAATATTGCATAGGAACCTGGAATGTTAGGTCCATGAATCAAGGCAAATTGGAACTGATCAAACAGGAGATGGCAAGAGAGAATGTCCACATTTTAGGAATCAGCAAACTAAAATGGACTGGAATGGGTGAATTTAACTCAGATGACCTTTATATCTACTACTGTGGGCAAGAATCCCTTAGAAGAAATGGAGTAGCCACCATAGTCAACAAAAGAGTCTGAAATGCAGTACTTGGATACAATCTCAAAAACGACAGAATGATCTCTGTTCATTTCCAAGGCAAACCATTCATTATCAAGGTAAACCAAGTCTATGTCCCGAGCAGTAATGCTGAAGAAGCTGAAGTTGAACGGTTCTATGTATACCTGCAAGATCTTCTAGAACTAACATTGAGAAAAAGATGTCCTTTTCATTATAGGGGACTGGAATGCAAAAGTAGGAAGTCAAGAAACACCTGGAGTAACAGGCAAATTTGTCCTTGGAATACAGAATGAAGCAGGGCAAGGGCTAATAGAGTTTTGCTAAGAGAACGCACTGGTCATAGCAAACACCCTGTTCCAACAACACAAGAGAAAACCCTACACATGGATATCACCAGATGGCCAATAGCAAAATCAGATTGATTATATTCTTTGCAGCCAAAGATGGAGAAGCTGTATAAAATCATCAAAAACAAGACCGTGAGCTGACTATGGCTCAGATCATGAACTCAGATCATGAATTGCCAAATTTGGACTTCAACTGAAAAAAGTTGGGAAAAAACACTAGACCATTCAGGTATGGGCTAAATCAAATCCTTTATGATTATACAGTGGAAGTGAGAAATAGATTTAAGGGATTAGATCTGATAGACAGAGTGCCTCAAGAACTATGGACGAAGGTTCATGACATTGTACAGGAGACAGGGAGCAAGACCATCCCCAATAAAAATAAATGCAAAAAAGCAAAATGATTGTCTAAGGAGGCCTTACAAATAGCTGTGAAAAGAAGAAAAGCTACAGACAAAGGAGAAAATGAAAGATATACCCATTTGAATGTGGAGTTCCAAGGAATAGCAAGGAGAGATAAGAAAGCCTTCCTCAGTGATCATTGCAAAGAAATAGAGGAAAACAATAGACTGGGAAAGACCAGAGATCTTTTCAAGAAAATTAGAGATACCAAAGGAACATTTCGTGCAAAGATGGGCTCAATAAAGGACAGAAATGGTAAGGACTTAACAGAAGCAGAAGATATTAAGGAGAATATACAGAAGAACTGTACAAAAAAGATCTTCATGACCCAGATGGTGTGATCACTCACCTAGAACCAGACATCCTGGGTGGGAAGTCAAGTGGACCTTAGGAAGCATCACTATGAACAAAGCTAGTGGAGGTGATAGAATTCCAGTGAGCTATTTTTAAATCCTAAAATATAATGCTGTGAAAATGCTGCACTCAATATGCCAGCAAATCTGGAATACTCACCAGGGGCCACAGGACTGGAAAAGATCAATTTTCATTCCAATACCAAAGAAAGGCAAGGCTCAAACTACCCCTCAATTGCACTCATCTCACACACTCATAAAGTAATGCTCAAAATTTTCCAAGCCAGGCTTCAACAGTACATGAACTATGAACTTCCAGATGTTCAAGCTGAATTTAGAAAAGGCAGAGGATACAGAGATCAAATTGCCAACATTTTCTGGATCATCAAAAAAGCTAGAGAGTTCCAGACAAACATCTATTTCTGCTTTATTGAGTACGACAAAGTCTTTGACTGTGTGGATCACAACAATCTGTGGAAAATTCTGAAAGAAGATGAGAATACCAGACCACCCTACCTGCCTCCTGTCAAGAAGGTCAAGAAACAACAATTAGAACTGGACAAGGAACAACAGAGTGATTCCAAATCAGGAAAGGAGTAGGTCAAGACTGATATTATAACCTGGCTTATTTAACTTTTATACAGAGTACATCATGAGAAATGCTGGACTGGATGAACCACAAGCTGGAATCAAGATTGCTGGAAGAAATATCAATTACCTCAGATATGCAGGTGATGCCACACACTTAGGTAGTGAAAAAAACAAAAACAAAAAACTAAAGAGCCTCTTGATGAACCTGAAAGAGGAGAGTGATAAAGTTGGCTTAAAATTCAACATTCAGAAAATTAAGATCATGGCATCTGGTCCCATCACTTCATGGCAAATAAATGGGGAAACAATGGAAACAGTGAGAAACTTTACTTTCCTGGGCTCCAAAATCACTGCAGATGGTGAATGAAGCCATGAAATTAAAAGATGCTTGCTCCTTGGAGGAAAAGTTATGATCAACCTAGGGAGCATATTAAAAAGCTGAGACATTATGTTGACAAAAAAGGTCCATCTATTCAAAGCTATGGTTTTTCCAGTAGTCATATATGGATGTGAGAGTTGAACTATAAAGAAACCTGGGCTCTGAAGAATTGATGCTTTTGAACTGTAGTGTTGAAGAAGACTCTTGAGAGTCCCTTGAGCTGCAAGGAGATCCAACCAGTCCATCCTAAAGGAAATCAATCCTGAATATTCATTGAAAGGACTAACACTGAAGATGAAACTCCAATACTTTGGCCACCTGATGTGAAGAATTGACTCATTTGAAAATACTCTGTTGCTGGGAAAGATTAGAGGCAGGAGGAGAAGGGAATGACAGAGGATGGGATGGTTGATTGGCATCACTGACTCAATGGACATGAGTTTGAGTAAGCTCCGGGAGTTGGTGGTAGAGAGGGAAGCCTGATGTGTTGCAGTCTATGGGGTCACAAAAGGTTGCACTTGACTGAGCAACTGAACTGAACTGAACTAAAGTGAACATCACCGTAGGTCTAAAATGAACATCACCATAGCTGAATCAGAACCTGGTTTTGAGCAGGAAATAAACTTGTAATTTGTTAACTCTTGAAATTGAGGGCTGTTTATTTTTGTACCAAAATTTATGTCATTTAAAGTAATTCATGGACATGAAAATAATCACATTAAAGTTTTCCTACTGTTGCTTGAGAAAAACTTAGCCATCTGACACACATTTATTATCTCACAATTTCTGTGGCTTAGGAGTCCAGACACAGATTAGCAGGGTCCTCTGCTCAGTGTCTCCCAAAGGCAAACACTGAATTATTTTTTTTTAGCTATACTCTCATCTGAAAGCTTGACTAGGAAAGAATCTACCTGAAAATTTCTCCAAGTTGTTGGTGGGATTTGTTTCCTTACAGCTGCATCATTAGAGACACTGGCTTTTTGCTGGTTGTAGCCTGAAGGCCTCCCTTGAGTCCTGTAGGTTGCACAGAGTTCCTTGCCAGATAAACCTCAACACAGCCCCTTTAGTTTATCAGACCTGCAAGGAGAGTCTTATAGTCTTTGATTTCTTTTAAGAGCTTTTAACTGATTACATTACCTTTTTAAGGAGATTCACCTGAGTAACTCAGCCCGTAAAGAACTTACTTTTTCTCTGTTAAGTAAGCATAAACTTGGACCTTAGGACCTTAATTACAACTGCAAAATTTCTTCATGTCTATCCTATTCTGTTGGCTGGTAGTAAGTCCCTAAAATCAGGAGGAGGCATGACACAGGGCATGAACACTAAGTTACAGGAATCGTGGAGAATATATTAGAAGTCTGCTTACCATAGCCATTAAAAAAAAAACAAAATTGTAAATAAAAAATAGAATTAGGCAGAAATGCAATGCTGTTAGAGTTTGTTAGTGTATAATTTGCATATTTCTGTAGCTGGAATTGGAAGTCAAGTGAAAGTTAAGCATGGAGAGAAGGTGATGAAGTTAAAAATTTTTTTATTAGTAAATTCAATAGAAATAAGTTTTAAGTATTGCACAGAATAAAGGTCAAATATAACTTTGGGTTTCTGAATTAAAACGTGGATGGATGATGTTACTGAATTGGAAATAATGGAGAAAGGCAGGATTTGGGTGTTTTGAATATACTGAGTCTGAGTTGCTTTTGAGAACTTTTAAGTAGAGAGTCTAGGTAGCATGAATTTAATTGGTGGTTATAGCTTAATGGAGAGGTCTAAAGTAGAGGTATAAATTTTGGGGTTCTCAATGTAAAGGTATAAGCTTGAAGGAGATTGCATAGCATGGTGAGAAGAGGAATAGCCTATGATGGAACCTTAAGAAATTTTAACATTTAAGGCTGAGGCAAAAGAGAATAAACCTACAAAATGAGATGTTATAGGTATAAGAAGGAAATAAAAACACTAAGTCGTAACACAGATATGACTTCAAAACAGAAGAAAGTATCAACAATACTGAATGCTGTTTAGAGACCAAGGAAAATGAAGAGTAATAAATGTGCATTGGCTTTATTGATACAAAAGTGTCTGATGAATGTATAAGATCAATTTTGGTCAAATAATGGGGCTAGAGAATAGATTGGCATGCTTGATAAAAGAGTAACTCAGAGAGTAGCTGGCTGTGACGTTTAAACAGGGAGTAGAAGCTTGTGGGGCTTGATATTCAAGTGAATTTTCCTTTTTTTTTTTTTCTTTTCATACCAAAGATTTGGAAAGTAATAACCTGGGGTCCTAGCAGGTTGATGATCATAGAAGTGGTAAATATTTTGGGTTATGGTAAACTAACAAAGTTCAGGATCATCAAAGTGCAAGCAAGTAACATGGACTAGGCAGAGAACCAAAGCAGCCACTTTTGCGGGAGCAAGATTAAGATTGTCGAAGTAAATACACCAGTGATTGTATCATGGAGGAAACCTCTATGTGTGCAAAGCATAGGCTTTTCATTAATAACATCAGAGAATTTTCCAGTTTTTCTGTACTTATAAGAAGAGATCCTTTCAAGATAATATAACTAACATGTAATTTAATAAAACATTCACTATGTACCATGAAGCATCCTTAAATTTTTTTATTATAATTTTATTTTCTTTAACTGAACCATAGATGCCTAGAATTAGATTAATTACTTCTTAATAGCAAATTATAAACATGGACCACACATGCCCTCTGTTATTACTTTTTGCGTGTGTTTATTTTCATTGGGCTCTAAGGAATGGGATCCAGCTTCCCCAGCGGCTCAGTGATAAAGAAACTGCTTGCAGTGCAGGAGCTGTAGGAGACATGGGTTCGATCCCGCTGGAGGAAGGCATGGCAACCCACTCCAGTATTCTTGACTGGAGAATCCCGTGGACAGAGGAGGCTGGCAGACTATAGTCCACGGGGTCCCAAAGAGTCAGATACGACTGAAAAAACAGCACGCACCTTCGCAAGGCATGGGTTAGAAATATCTCTACAAGCTACACCCACTAGGGACACGTCCAATCTAATTTTCCTGGGACAGCTTTCGGAGCTTTTTCTTCTTCATGGATCCACTGCTCCTGCTGGCAGCAGCCTCTTCTGGTCCACTGTTGAGTGGCTCCTCCTTGGAAGAGCATTTCCTCTTTTTCTTGGGGACACTCTTGTTTCCTGACTCTTCAGTGTCATGGACTGGTTCCACTTTGGGGAAAGATTTGTTCCTCTTGGAAGGACTTCCACTGCCAGCTGTCTCTTTAAGATCACTACTAACCAGCTCCTTTTTGGAAAAAGATTTCTTTTTCTTGGGCTTGGAGAAGGAGACAGATGAGTCTTCCATTCCATTCTCCTGAGGAGCCTCTTGGGGCTTTTACTTTTTCTTCTTTTGGGGTCTTTCACTTGTCTCCTCACATTCCTCCAGGGTACTACTGCTGTTTCCTGAAGATGCCAAGGCAACCGCGGCCGTTCATTTTTATTTTTTTTTTTTCTTCTTCAAGTATTTCTTCTCTTGTTTCTTCAGCTTCCTAGTAATCTCAGCAGCCACTTCTCCTGCCCAAACCTTTGCCTCCTTCATGACATCCAGATTCTTTCACAAAATCTCTCCAGTTTCATAGCAGGACAGCAGCTTCTCAACTTGTTCTTTGAGCTTCTCCCCAAATACACAGGTGAAATACTTCAAAAATACAATTTGTGAGGCAATACTGCATTTGTTTTTCAAATATTGGGTGATGTGGTTTTTGTTCTTGGCAACCACTGTTATTTTATTTCGACTTATTTTATAGCCCTGCGATTATGTAGTTTTCCTATTCTACCTCTGGCAAGGTGGGTACATTTAATTTCGAGGTGAAGGGTTAGCCAGCTCATTCATTTCAAACTCATAAATCACATTTTCTAAAAGACTTTACCAGTGATGAAGCTAATATACTTATTTTTATCTGTCTGATTTCTGTATTTATTTCCTTATTAGTTCTTAATTCATGAAGAAATGAGGAGCTTTACACATGAACTTCACAAACCATGCATAGAACACGTCACTTCTGATTGTACCCTGAGAGAGCAGTTCTTGTTTCTTAGCTATGTTATCCATGTAATTTACCATCCACAACCAGATGCTTAAGAATAAAATGACACACTATCAGTAATTAACCAAACTTTCTAGAATATCGCATCAGGTAGCTTTGCTACATAAAGACAAAGTATACGGCTTGAATCAACAGTAATACACCATTCTCTGTGGGTTGGCTAAGTGGTTCTCCCAGCTTCAGCAGTTATCCTAGTCTGGGAAAAGTAGCCCAGATGATGAAGGGTAGCCACATTTATGTCTAAGCAGATGTGGACAGGCCTCCCTTGGTTGGCACTCCTCTGCTCAATGTGGTCTTATCCTCCAGTAGAATATACCAGCCATTTTCACAGGACAGTCCCAGGTTTCAGAGGAGCAAGAGAGGACAAACCCTAAAGCATAAGCATTTTTCAAGTCTGGTTCTTTTCCAGGTCTCACCGGTGAAAACATGTCACACAGCCAAACCCAATGCTCATCACTTACAACCTACCAGAGCTTTCCTCAGTTGTCTACTGGAGCTGTATCTGGTTGAAAGATACAGCCCTTACACTACATATAGCTTATTCAATTGAATAGAAGCATGAATCATTTCCTTTGATTAGAAATAAAACTGAAAGTTTCAGGCTTGGGGTATTCATAATATCACAGTCAACAAACTTGTGCTCAAGGAATTTCACATTTCTTTGGGTTTCAATAAGTTAGATTCATTTTGTTTCACAGCCTACATCCTAACAGACTGGCAGAAATTTGAAAACTCATGATACTCTAACTTCCTCTTGTACTGATGTGTGAAATTGTTGGAATTTCACAAAGTACAGGTTATTTGGGAAAATCCTTTGCTAGCTCAGTATGGTTATCACTGAGATAGACAAACAATGTCTCCTGGCATGGGTCCCTGAGGTCTACTCATTCTGATATTTTTGTTCAAGTTTGGGACACAGGAAATTGTATGATTTTGGTAACCTTGGCTTATGGTTGCATTATTTGGTCATTTATTCTCTAAAATGTTGCTTCCTCCCTTGGAGAGCTGCCACAATCAAAGAACAAAATGCTGTTTCTTCTGAAATTATTGGACTTTTTACACTTTCCAGCTCAGAGGCATTTAAGATCTGTTTCTGGTCTGCAGAAAATATCTCTATTCAAACTCTGTTCTCACCAATAGCTTTAGCATTTCCTGGTGGAGGTGAAAGTAAAGTCTATGCTTTTCAATGTGTTAGCTGAGCAATTTATTTTTATTTTATTTTAATTTATTGTGGAAAGAACACTTGACATGACATACATCCTCTTAAATGTATAAGTGTACAATATATTATTGTTGACAAAAGGAACAATATTTTACAGGAGATCTATAGAATCTATCCATCTTGCTTTATTGAAACTTTATGCCTGCTGACTAGTGATTTCCCATTTCCTGCTTCCCATTAGCTTCTGGCAGCCATCACTGCACTCTTTGATTCTATGAATTTGATTATTTTAGGTAATTCATATAAGCAGAATCATGCAGTATTGGCCCTCCTGGCTTATTTCACTTACTATAATATTCTCAAGGATCATTCATGCTGTCCCATATTTCAAAATTTTCTTATTTTAACAGCTGAATAGTAATTCATTGTATATACATTTCACACTTAAAAAATGCATTGTTGACACTTTCTAATTGCCAATATTTATTCATTTTTCCTAAGGAAATCTCATTTGTGTGTGTGTGTGTGTGTGTGTGTGTGTGTGTGTGTGTATGTGAAATTAACTCTTTTATTGGGTATTGTTAGAATAAAATAGTAATTATTTTTAATTTTTGGACTGTTTCCTCACATAATTTCCCTTCTTACAATTAACAAATTTCTTAACTTGTTGGTCATATTAATATAAACATACCAGAAACCACTTTAGGCAGGAGTATATTCAGCCAATCAGAACACTGCCCTTGAATTTTGATTCATGATCTGGTGAAACCAAGAGCCAGAACCCAGGAAAAGTACATACTGATGGTGCACAGAGAGCTGTGTAGAGGACATCCCATCTTTAGAGCAGTCGCGGAAATGCTGAGATTGACAGTACATGTCTTACTGTAGCATTAGTAGTACAAGATGATGTGTCTAGGGGTCACCAGTGGCAGTAGCTGGATATTTACTAAAACAATTCTCAAGTGCAATTTGGCTGTAATTTTGGCTGCATGGTGCCCGAAACTACTTCCCTAGCTGTGTCAATTTTTCTGAAGATACCACTAATGTCTTACATTGCAATAAATCTCTCTTTTGCTTAAATTAATCTATTTATCTTGAAATTTAGGTCATTTACTGAATCAAATGAATATTGCAGGCATTTACTCTATCACCTTTGAAACCTAAATGAATATTTGAAAACCTTTTTAATATTTGATTTTTTTCTCTTAGCATCCCAGCAGTGATAAGTGGTAAGAATGAGACCTAAGCCTACACAAAGAAACACATTTTCTTCTTGAATATCAATACAAAAATGAAATACCTGTGTCATTAATACCAGTGGAGGTACTCAACCACTTAACCATCAATTAAATATTCTTTTAAATATTTCTATTAAAATACTTACCTATTTTCTAACTCTTCAGGAGTCCTTTGGGTCTGATCTTTATCAGCACAGGCTCTCTAGTTTTCTTATACACACTTTGGATTCACTATTATTTTCTATTAAATGCACATTTGTTTACATGTGCCCAAGATTGTTTCTCTTACTACAAACAATGACCCTAATTGATTATTGCTACAGGTTGAACTGGGTCCTCCAAAATTCATGTCTTGGAGTCCTAATTTTCAGTACCTTGGAATGTGACTTTTTGTAGATAGACCCAGCCTATAACGAGGTACTTGTGTTAAAATTATGCAATATGGTGGACTTTAATCCAACCTGAATGGTGTCCTTATAAGAAGAGGAAATCTTTAGACACACTGAAATATTAGAAATGTATATGAACAAAGGAAAGTCCATTGTAAGGTCAGGGTGAGAAGGTGACTTTGCAAGTCAAAGAGAAAGACCTCCAGATAAACCAAACCTGCAGACACCTTGATCTTAGATTTCTAGGCTCTGAACTGAAATAAAATAAATTTCTATTGTTTGACCCATCTAGGTGGTACAGTTGGTAAAGAATCCGCCTGTCAATTTTGGAGACACAGATTCAATCCCTGGGTCAGAAGATCCCCTGGAGGAGGAAATGGCAATGCACTACAGTATTCTTGCCTGAAGAATCCCAAGGACAGAGGAGCCTGACGAGCTATAGTCCATGACATCGCAAAGTCAAACACAACTGAGCAATTGAGGACACCATAGCATCCGGCCTCTCGTATTTTGTTATGGCAACCCTAGCATATTAAAACAATTGTAATAGAAATTTGTGTAACAGAGCATAATAATGTATTAATGTCCTTGGTATGTTTTGGTTTAGGTCAGAAGGATGCATATGATCAGAGGACTGGTAGAAAATTCAGGTTAGACCAATTCCAAGAAGAATGAGATGTATTGAAAGAATTACAGTAGAAATAGTCTACAAAGTTTTGTCTACATAACCTGTTAGAAAATGAGAAAAAGTTGGCGAGGAAGGATATAGGAGTAATGTGCTCAGCTGCTTTATTCATGTCTGTCTCTTTGGGACCCCTTGGACTGTAGCCCACAAGTTTCCTCTGTCCATATTTTCCCAGCAAGAATACTAGAGCGGATGACCATGCCCTTCTCTAGGGGATCTTCCCAAACCAGGGATCCAATCTGCCTCGCCTGCATTGCAGAAAGATTCTCTACTGCTGAGTTACCAGAGAAACACATAGGAGTAATACAATTGGTAAAAATAAACTTTACAAAAAGGCAATTTAAAAAGGACTAAAATAATTTTTTTAGTGAAAGCCCGTATAGTAAATTCAGAAAGAGAAAATGACAAAGGTGTGAATGCTGCTTTCAACCTTGAGGGCATAATCTGATAGTGTAATGAATTGTCTCTGTTTACTTCCCATTGGGAAAAACTTTATAGGCTTCAGAGAGGTGGCTGTGTGCTGAACTAATCTTCAATGATATCTATTATTAAGAAAGAGAAGAATTTTTTTGTGTGCAGAATCAGTAATCTCTACTACACATAGTAGAGATTGTTATTCAACATATTTTTGGTTCTGATTCAGAGCATGAATAAAATACTACCAAAGTTGTTTGAAAATAAAATGAAAAAAAAAAAAAAAAACAACTCATACTCTGTGCACTCAGGTAAAAAACACAACAACTCCAGGATTAGAAATACAGAACTCCAGGAAATACAAAATATAAGAACACCAGGATTAGACAGCTACTTTAGTTAACATAAAAGAAAGAAAGATGCTCAGTCGTGGCCATCTCTTTGCAACCCCGTGGACTGTAGCCTACCAGGCTCTTCCATCCATGGGATTCTCCAGGCAAGAATACTGGAGTAGGTTGCCATTTCCTTCTCCAGGGGATCTTCCCAACTCAGAGATCGATCCCAGGTCTCCTGCATTGCAGGTAGACACTTTACCCTCTGAGCCAACAGGGAAGCCCAACATAAAATAGGCAATCAGCATTTTACAATATTTGTGTGTAGGAAGAAAATTTCAATATATAAATTGGTTGGTTTAAAATTCAGTTTAGAAAATAAACTTAGCCTTTCTAAGGGCCCTATAAGTATGACTGTGACAGTCCAGTATAATGGAAATGGGGAAATATGCCAAGTGACCAAAAGTACTAAAATAGTTGGAAGAATGGAAGATATTAGCCACTAAAATTATTTCCTTTTAGTTTTAGTGACTAAAGGAAATCATATTGGGCAATGGTCACTACCAAATCTTCAATGAGAATGAATTAGAAGTGGGTATCAGAATTTCAATGAATAATAATTCATTTAAAATGCTTTTTATTTCCAGTTTGATAAATCCTTTTGTCATTTTGATTAAATTCAAAGTTTTAATGTTCTCATTCAAGAATCGCAGTAGGATGAATCCTTTGTCACTTATAATCAAAATTATGCTATTCTAAGTGGGCAAGAGTAGGCCAACTTCCTTCCAGAATTTTATCTTTACAGGCTCATTTCCCCTAAGCTATATATTGGATCATTTTTTTGACTCCAACCAACTATGTAGTGATTAACAATGAAATATTTCATTTTGTTTAATAAAAATTCTTACTAAAAATACTATCATACTATGCACTGTCAGAGATAAGTATGGAATGTTTTTGATATTTAACTTGTGTATATATATAGTGCATATTAATGTTAAAATATATAAATTAAAATGTCCACTTTTATATAGGATGCAGTTTCTTTGGTGGGTAATAATATTATGAAGGCAATAAAACTTGTCATAGCTATATGAATCTTAGAGGTCTTGTGTCACTAAATAATGGGAGACTTCTCCAGAGGGATAGGTTCTCAAAGTCATTAGGATCCAATCACTTTCTCTGCAAATATAAGTGTTTGAGAATTTGAATGGTGTCTTATTACTAGATAGTTAAAATATACCTGTCTAACCAACTTGATCATGCACCATATATATGTTTACTAGGGTTTTTATTATTATGAGAAATGAATCACACTCACAAAATTGTATTATATCATTACCCATGGATTGATTATGCATTGTATGTCTTGAAATTTTAATTGATTTTGTTGATTTATTTCTAACAGTGAATTAGGAGTCTTCTTTCTATAAGTTTTTTTTTTCTCTCTAAGCAATGTGAAATGAGAATCTCAAATATTTAACATGTCTTAAGCTTGTACAGATTATATATGCCTTAAATAAGTAGTGAAAATTTAAGTCTGATTACATTGATTAAACAAAAATTAGTAGGTTTAAGGTCACATCAGGGGCAATAGACTTTTCTCTTTCCTGCTGACAATGTATCTAAAGCATTATCTGGAGAAGGCGATGGCATCCCACTCCAGTACTCTTGCCTGGAAAATCCCATGGGTGGAGGAGCCTGGTAGGCTGCAGTCCATGGGTTGCAAAGAGTCGGACACGACTGAGTGACTTGACTTTCACTTTTCACTTTCATGCATTGGAGAAGGAAATGGCAACCCACTCCAGTGTTCTTGCCTGGAGAATCCCAGGGATGGGGGAGCCTGGTTGGCTGCTGTCTATGGGGTGGCACAGAGTTGGACACGACTAAAGTGATTTAGCAGTAGCAGCAGCAGTAGCAAAGCATTATCTAAAGTGGCATAGTAGTAATTATTTTTAGCAACTCCCCAACTGCCAATGTATTTGATGCAAGTATCCCTGAATTCTAAGGATATTCTCTGTAAACATCTCCTCAGACAATCAACATTTTTCTTTCTACTCTTCAAATACCTCCCTCCTCATTTGATAAGTCTCCAAAGTTCTACACATAACATCATTCTCTTTTTCCTTTCAAAAGTTCAATAAATTCTAGCCTGTCATTTAAAAAAATATTCAAAAAAAAGTAAAGAGGAAAAATAGAAAATAATCACATTTTTTCGTTCTTCCTCTTTGCAAAACTGTCAAAATATTACTTAATTTTTTATACCACTATTGGGTAGATGGAAGCTAGACAATAACAAAAAATGTAGGGACTGACATACAGCTTTTTCACAATAGAAGTGGTAATAGCATTTCTAACTGCAATTGTTTAGAGCCATGTTTGCTGAAGTGGTCAAAACTAGAAAGGTCTTTGAACATAATGCAGTTTGAGATCATCTCTTTAATCTAATTAACAGGCAAGGAAAAAGAGACTCTTGTCAAAGGAAAGTTTTTGAATTTAATTTTATTAGTTCCCCATACCTGACAGTCATTTCACTTGTACATTAGGAAACATAGTCTGCTTTATGTGAAGTTGTTTGATAGGTACATCTCAGTGACTTCCCAGAGTCCTTTACTTAGGAGCCAACTTCTGCACTAGGAATACAAAGACCTAAAAGGTTTAGCCTTCTTCCAGGGAGATTTCAGATGTTAAGATTCCTCCACTTCTCTACTTTTGCCAGCTATGATCTTTCCCTAGTTCCTTGTGTTCTCCGTGTTTCCTACCACAACATGAGCTTTACAAATGCTTTCCATTCTACCCTAAATTTTCATTGTTTACTTCCTTAGCCTCAGCTCTCAGCTTATGTGTCGCTTTCTCAAGGATGCCTTCAGTAACCAACAAGAAGAAAGTGAAACCACTATATTATAAACAAGGTAATAGTTACATCTTTAAATTTTATGTATGCCTATTTTATTCATATTCGTGTTTCTCATTAGTCTCTTTCCAGGGCCTGGCATACTACTGGGTAATAGGATGGAAGTTATTTAGTACTTTGAAAGAGTGATTAGCACATATCATATCTAGCTATATAACAAGATTGACAAAGATGATGAATGATCCAGGCATATAATACTGGGATGTGTCAAGTAGGATAATGGTTTACCACAACAGCAACAAAAAAACTTTATTCTCCTCTCCTCTACTCATATTGCTTATCCAAGCTCAATCTACTGTGAGGCTAGTTCTCTCTCATGATTTGTATTTTTGAGCAGAACTTCTAATTTTTATGGATATTCAGATAATAAAATCTCTTCTAGTCACTCCAAAAAACAAAAGCAGTTTCATTCAAGAAATTAAAGTATCTAGTTATATATGATAATCAGAGTCTAAAATTCACTTAAAACTTCTCTCCTTTAACTACGGCATGAGTTAGTGGGGATCCTGGGGTGGAAAGGGGATGTGTGATAGGCTTCTTCTCTTTGTCCTTGATTAAGCGTTTTTGTCCTGAATTTTAGGGGAGAAAAAAAAAGACTAAATATTCTCTAGTCCTTTCAAGTTTGAAAAAGGAGAGTAGGGAAAATAAGGGGCTGGAAACGTCTAATTGGATGGGAATTTCTTAGTGTTAGGTCCCTTCTCTGTACTTGGGAGTTTTAAAGCAGATTAATTCCTAGATATGAGATTTTAGAGACTCTAAGGAATTCTCTGTAGATGAGGCTATGCCATATGCACTTCTGTGATATGAGTGATGATTATTCTGGACATAGTTATGCATATTATCTTTTATCTCTGTTCTTTGAGGTTCATCTTGCAGGAAAACACCCCTGGAAAACTTTCATTCACTTAAAAAATAAGATAATCCATCTTAATTTTAAAAAGGATAAATGCTGCTGATACTGAAAACTCTTTCATGATAGGTCTAAAATTTCTCTCTTGGACACAAATCATTTGAGATCTATTTTCTACTTTTTCAAAATCTAGGCTATTTTGAGATTTCCTGAAATGACTAGCTCTGCCTCCAGTTTTCCCCTGACAGGAAGAGACTTGCTCTTGATCCTCTCCAGAACTGTCCCCTTTAACAGATTAGCCACAAAGATTGCTGTCTTTCTGAGTAGTCTCTTTTAAAGTTATGACAAACTACAATAAAAGGTTCTTCTCTCTTCCATGAGATATAGTTTATCATCAAAACGCTTATGATGTAACGTATTTTATGTATTGTTGTTATTGTTAGTTGCTGACTTGTGTCTGACACTTTTACAACTCCATGTACTGTAGGCAAGAATACTGGAGCGGTTTGCCATTTTCTTCATGAGGGGATCTTCCTGATCCAGAGATCCAACTGGCATCTCCTACTTGGCAGGTGGATTCTTTTACTACTGAACCAGCAGGGAAGTTCATATTATATACATACAAATACTTAAAATATACATATACATATGTGTGTGTGTGTGTGTATATATATATATATATGAACAGCATGATTTAGAAAATTAATTATATATATCATATATTTTCCTTTGGCTTAAGAGTTCAAAATTTGAATACATACATCAAATTTAGAAAACTGACCCTATATAGATTATTTGCTTTATTTCCTCTCAGGAATTATTTTTGTGCTTCTAATTGGCTGTACATTTTTTATCCTGATTAAAAATATGCCATGTAATTTTTTGAAAAGTACTCTAGACAGAGCCATCCAAGAAGTTTCTTCCAACTACTAGAAACATTTTTGTGAATATGATGGGGTCAAGAGAGAAAGGGAAAGATATACCCAACTGAATGCAGAGTTCTGGAGAATAGCAAGGAGAGATGAGAAAGCTTTCTTTAAGGAACAGTGCAAAAAAGTAGAGGAATACAATAGAATGGGAAAGACTAGAGATCTCTTCAAGAAAGTTGGAGATGCCAAGGGGACATTTCATTCAAAGATGGGCACAATAAAGGACAGAAATAGTAAGGACCTAATATAAGCAGAAGAGATTTTAAAAAGTGGCAAGAGTACACAGAATTATCCAAAAAAGGTCTTAAAGACCCAGATCACCATGATGGGGTGATCACTCACCTAGAGCATGACATCCTGGAGTGTGAAATCAGGTGGACCTTAGGAAGTATTATATGAATAAAGCTAGTGGAGGTGATGGAATTTCAGCTAAGCTATTTAAAATCCTAAAAGATGAATCTGTTAAAATGCTGCATGCAACATGTCAGCAAATTTGGAAAACTCAGCAGTGGCCACAGGACTGGAAAAGATCAGTTTTTATTCCAATCCCAAAGAAGGACAATTCGAAAAAATGTTCATACTACTGTACAATTTTCCTCATTTTACATGCTAGCGAGTTTATGCTCAAAATCCTTCAAGCTAGTCTTCAGCAGTACATGAACTGAGAACTTTTGTGAACTTAGAACTTCCAAATATACAAGCTGGGCTTTGAAGAGGCAGAGGAATCAGAGAGCAAATTGCCAACATGCACTGGATCATGGAGAAAGCAAAGGAGTTCCAGAAAAACATTCACTTATGTTTTATTTATTATGCTAAAGCCTTTGGTTGTGTGGATTACAACAAACTGTGGAAAATTCTTCAAGAGATGGGAGTACCAGACCACCTTACCTCTCTCCTGAGAAACCTGTGGGTGGGTCAAGAAGCAACAGTTAGAATCAGACATTGAACAACTGACTGGTTCCACATTGGGAATGGAGTATGACCAACTATATATTGTCACCCTGCTTATTAATGTCTATACAGAGTCAGTTCAGTTCAGTCACTCAGTCATGTCCAACTCTGTGCGACCCCATGGACTGCAGCATGCCAGACTTCCCTTTCCATCACCAACTCCTGGAGCTTATTCAAACCTCTGTGTCTGTTGAGTTGGTGATGCCATCCAACCATCTCATCCTCTGTCATCCCCTTCTCTTCCCACCTTCAATCTTTCCCAGCATCAGGGTCTTTTCGAATGAGTCAGTTCTTGCATCAGGTGGCCAAAGTATTGGAGTTTCAGCTTCAGCATTAGTCCTTCCAATAAATATTCAGAACTGATTTCCTTGCAGTCCAAGGGACTCTCAAGAGTCTTCTCCAACACTACAGTTCAAAAGTATTAATTCTTCAGCACTCAGCTTTCTTTATAGTCCAAATGTCACATCCATACATGAGTACTATAAAAAACCATGGCTTTGACTAGACGGACCTTTGTTGGCAAAATAATGTCTCTACATCATGCAAAATTCTGACTGGATGAATCACACATTGGAATTAAGATTTCTGGGGGAAATACCATCAATCTCATATATCCAGATGATACCACTTTAACAGCAGAAAGTGAAGAGGAACTAAATAGTGTATTCATAAGAGTGAAAGAGGAGAGTCAAAAAAGCTGGCTTAAAACTCAGCATTCAAAAAACTAACATCATGGCACCTGGTCCAATCACTTGATGTCAAATAGAAGAAGAAAAAGTGGAAGCAGTGACAGATTTTATTTTCTTGGGTTTCAAAAATCACTGTGGATGGTGACTGCAGCCATGAAATTAAAATGCTTGTTCCTTGGAAGGAAACTTATGACATATTAAAAAGCCAAGACATCACTTACAATACACTAGCCACATAGGCCCATAAAAAAAAAAAAGATATAGTTTTTCCAGTAGTCATGTACACATGTGAGCATTGGTTCATAAAGAAGGCTCAGTGCCCAAGGATTGATGCTTTAAAAATGTAGTGATGCAGAAGACTCATGAGAGTGTCTTGTACTGCAAGGAGTTCAAACCAGTCAATTCTAAAAGAAATCAACCCTGAATATTTATTGGAAGGGCTGATGCTGAAGCTGAAGCTCCTATACTTTGGCCACCTAGTGTGAAGAGCCAACTCTTTGGTAAAGACTCTGATGCTGGGAAAGATTTAAGGAAAAGGAGGAAGGGGAGGTAGAGGAAGAGATTGTTAATAAATAGCATCACCAACTCAATGGACATGAACTTCAGCAAACTCCAGGAAATAATGGAGGTAGAGGAGCCTAGCGTGCTGAAGTCCATGGGGTCCCAAAGAGTCAGATACAACTTAGTGACTGAACAATAACAACATCTTGCATGGTGATGCTTCTTTATCATGAGAGCTTAAGTTTCAAAATAGCTTTACCCTACCCTTTGTTTTCGTCTTTAGTCATCTTGCTACCTCCTCTGAGACAGCCATTCTCAGCATACAATGGGGCAGGAAACAATCAGAGGTTTGGAAGTTTAGTGCATTCTGTGCATATAGTTTTCAAAATGTCATTGATCTTGATGAAGGGAACAGGGGATAGGTAAATTCTTGGCAGGAATGAATTCTGGACTCATAGCTTTGACCTTGTGCCTAAAATAATTTAAAAATCACAATAGCAAATTAATTGGGCTATATGTATACTTTCTCATTTGCTCAAGATATGCAAAGTATACATTTTTTTTCTTGTAACATTTCCCATATAAAATGATATCCTAAGTCCACACTAAGTGATACCATTTGCACTAATATCATAACTCAAGATTTGACAGTACTTTTAATCTCATCTACTATTTTTCCATTATTAAAATACCAAAGGTCCTACTTATAAGTCCTACTTAAAATATCTTTTGTAAATGGTCTTACAGAACCCTAAAAATCTTGTGCAATGATATGTCTCTAGAATCTTATCAATAGTGTAAATTTTTCCATGCAAAAAGTACAGTGATTCTTTCTTCACTCTACAGATTTTAAATACACTTTTATTAGGTTCTACAACCAATGTAATGGACTTCCTAATGAAATTTACACGTGAACATATAGGCCAATCATTGTGCAATTTATTTTGTTGAATAAAGAAATTATTTTTCTAACATGAAGTAACCATTATGAACACACTGTCACTTTTTAATGAATACCCTATTAGATTATCCGTGAGAAAATCAATAAGTTTTGCTAGAACACAAAACACTATTATATTTAGTTTAAAATGAATTTAGTTCCCATAATTCGGGTGGAATTTGCAGCTGAATTATGTTAGGGTTTTTGACTAGAAATTGTAAATAATAATTTAAAATTCAGTCATTTCAGCTTTCTGGTTTTTTTTTATATATATATAAATTAGTATAAAACACTAATTCTCAAGTATAAATTTTGGTAAACCAAATTAGATTTCTCCTAGCTTGTATTGCTAGAAATCGATTCATCTTGGGTCAAGAAATACCAGCAGCCTCTGAGACTTTAAACTGAGACAGAGTGAAATCATTTGCTTTGCCCTCAATCCAATTGTCATCCTTACAGAGTATGTAATACTGTTAGTGACAATTTTAGGAAGAAAATAATAAGACATCTCCATGTTGAGTTTAAACTCATCAGAAGTGCCTTCAAAAGAATTCTGCAGTGTTTAAAATTTTTGTAAATTTCAGCTTTCAGGCTGAAAACAGGAAAATCTTTTGTCACTCTCAATTCTAGCCTACGACAATAACTCATATAATTTTGAAAATTTTGCATACTTTTCTACCCACAATCTTATCTTCACAGTGAGAACTCTGCAAAAATGGGTACTATTTTCAGGAACATCTGTAATGATTATGGCAAGACATTGATTGACTCATATACCTATGGATAGAACTCAGGTAAGCTTGGCACTAAATAAACTCTTATTTCCACTCTTTCTGAAAATGGCATTTCCACTTTTCTGGGGGGAAAAAGTAAAAGCAAAAGCATGTACCAAATTTCTAACTTAAGACTTAGGGTTCCAGACTTAACTTCAGATATGTTAATAAACTTTACGAGAAAAAATGTCATATCCTAATCCCATTTGACAGAACGTAGTCCACTGGAGAAGGGAATGACAAACCACTTCAATATTCTTGCCTTGAGAACCCTATGAACAGTATGAAAAGGCAAAAAGATGGGACACTGAAAGATGACCTCCCCAGGTCAATAGGTACCCAATATGCTATTGGAGATCAGAGGAGAAAAAACCCTAGAAAAAAATAAAGGTATGGAGACAAAGCAAAAACAGCACCCAGTTGTGGATGGGACTAGTGATACAAGAAAGGTTCAATGCTGTAAAGAGCAATATAGCATAGGAACCTCGAATGTTAGGTCCATGAATCAAGGCTAATTGGAAGTGGTCAAACAGGAGATGACATGAGTAAACACTGACATTCTAGGAATCAACGAACTAAGACGGACTGAAATAGGTGAATTTAACTCAGATGGCTATTATATCTATTACTGTGGGCAAGAATCTTTAGACGAAACGGAGTAGCCATTATAGTCAACAAAAGAGTCTGAAATGCAGTACTTGGATGCAATCTCAAAAATGACAAAATGATCTCTGTTGGTTTCCAAGGCAAATCATTCAATATCGTGGTAATCCAAGTCTATGCTGTGACCCGTAACTCTGAAGAAGCTGAGGTTGAACAGTTATAAGAAGACCTACAAGACCTCCTAAAACTAACACCCCAAAAATATGTCCTTTTCATTATAGAGAAATGGAATGCAAAAGTAGGCCATCAAGAAACACCCATAGTAACAGGGAAATTTGGCCTTGGAGTACAGAATAAAGCGGGGCAAAGGCTAATAGAGTTCTGCCAAGGGAACACACTGGTCACAGTAAACACCCTCTTCCAACAACACAGGAGAAGACTCTATACATGGACATCACCAGATGGTCAACACCGAAATCAGATTGATTATATTCTTTGCAGCCAAAGATGGAGAAGCTCTATACAGTCAGCAAAAATAAGACCGGGAGCTGACTGTGGCTCAGATCATGAACTCCTTATTGCCAAATTCAGACTTAAATTGAAGAAAGTAGAGAAAACCAA
>NW_011494774.1:104825-105211 GCF_000754665.1 Bison bison bison | reverse complement strand
ATGACTTGGGGCTGGTGCACTGGGACGGCCCAGAGGGATGGTATGGGGAGGGAGAAGGGAGGTGGGTTCAGGTATGGGGAACACATGTATATCTGTGGCGGATTCATTTTGATATTTGGCAAAACTAATACAATTATGTAAAGTTTAAAAATAAAATAAAATTAGAAAAAAAAAAAAAATGACATCCAAATAGCCAATAATCATGAAAAAGTGTCCCATACTATATCATTGAAGACACAAGAATATACAAACCAAAACAGTTGAAACTATAGAGATTTCCAGTAACAAGTTGTAATTAAAATGTAGATCAATTGTAACTGTCAACAGTCATAGATGGTGAGGGTTTTAAATATAACCTTTTTGGAACCCTTATTATCAAGAGAGTG
>NW_011494774.1:95426-104725 GCF_000754665.1 Bison bison bison | reverse complement strand
CTCCAAAGAATAGCAAGGAGAAATAAGAAAGCCTTCCTCAGTGATCAATGCAAAGAAATAGAGGAAAACAACAGAATGGGAAAGACTAGAGATCTCTTCAAGAAAATTAGAGATACCAAGGGAACATTTCATGCAAAGATGGGTTCAATAAAGAACATAAATTGTAGGGGCCTAACAGAAGCAGAAGATATTTAAGAAGAGGTGGCAAAAATACACAGAAGAACTGTACAAAAAAGATCTTCATGAACCAGATAATCATAATGGTGTGATCACTCACCTAGAGCCAAACACCCTGGAATGCGAAGTCAAGTGGACCTTAGGAAGCATCACTATGGACAAAGCTAGTGGAGGTGAGAGAATTCCAGTTGAGCTTTTTCAAATCCTAAAAGATGATGCTGTGAAAGTGCTGCACTCAATATGCCAGCAAATTCGGGAAAGTAAGCAGTGGCCACAGGACTGGAAAAGGTCAGTTTTCATTCCAATCCCAAAGAAAGGGAATGCCAAAGAATGCTCAAACTACTGCACAATTGCACTCATCTCACACGCTAGTAAAGTGATGTGTAAATTCTCCAAGCCAGGCTTCAGCAATATGTGAACTGTGATCTTCCAGATGTTCAAGCTGGTTTTAGAAATGGCAGAGGAACCAGAAATCAAAATGTCAACATTCACTGGATCATCAAAAAAGCAAGTGCTCTGAAAAACATCTGTTTCTGCTTTATTGACTATGCCAAAGCCTTTGACTGTGTGGATCACAATAAACTGTGGAACATTCTGAAAGAGATGGGGCTACCAGACCACCTGACCTGCCTCTTGAGAAACCTATATGAAGCTCAGGAAGCAACAGTTAGAACTGGACATGGAACAACAGACTGGTTCCAAATAGGAAAAGGAGTATGTCAAGGCTGTATATTGTCACTCTGCTTATTTCACTTATATGCAGAGTATATCATCAGAAACCCTGAACTGGATGAAGCACAAGCTGAAATCAAGATTGCAGATATGCTGATGACACCACCCTTATGGCAGAAAGTGAGGAAGAACTAAAGAGCTTCTTGATGAAAGTGAACAAGGAGAGTGAAAAAGTTGGTTTAAAGCTCAACATTCAGAAAAGTAAGATCATGGCATCCAATCCCATCACTTCATGGCAAATAGATGGGGAAACAGTGGAAAGAGTGGCCAACTTTATTTTTGGGGGGTGCAAAATCACTGCAGATGGTGATTGCAGCCATGAAATTAAAATTGCTTACTCCTTGGAAAGGAAGTTATGAACAACCTAGATAGCATATTAAAAAGCAGAAACATTATCTTGTCAACAAAGTCCTTCTAGTCAAGGCTATGATTTTTCCAATGGTCATGTATGGATGTGAGAGTTGGACTATAAAGAAAGCTAGTGCTGAAGAGTTGATGCTTTTGAACTGTGGTGTTGGAGAAGACTCTTGAGAGTCCCTTGGACTGCAAGGAGATCCAACCAGTTCATCCTAAAGGAAGTCAGTCCTGGGTGTTCATTGGAAGGACAGATGTTGAAGCTGAAACTCCGTTACTTTGGCCACCTGATGCGAAGAGCTGACTCATTTGAAAAGACCCTGATGCTGCAAAAGATTAAGGGCAGGAGGAGAAAGGGACGACAGAGAATTAGATGGTTGGTAGGCATCACCGACTCAATGGACATGGGTTTGGGTAGACTCCAGAAATTGGTGATGGACAGGGAAGCCTGATGTGGTGCAGTTCATGGGGTCACAAAGAGTCAGACATGACTGAGTGACTGAACTGAACTGAACTGAACTGAATCCCATCTCATTTTAAAATGTATAGAATAGAATTATATTTAAGAACTTATCTCTCTCTCAAAGAGTTGATAACTGTTATGCCAGTAAAAGAGACTCCTACTAAGCACTGCAGGATAAGATTTTGCAAACAATGACTGTAGAAGTCCAATAAATGAGTCCTGGGAAAGAGTGTCTCTTTTTATAAAATAGCAGATGTGTAACTAAACCTCACAGGTTTCCCGACTGTGTGAAGGTACAAAACCTCTATCCATCACATTAGACTTCGCTAAATAAAGAAAATTTTCTCCATTTTAAGGATATTATTGGACATTGCAGTTTCTCAAATGAATACACATTTTTTTTAAATGTCATCACTGTACACAAAAGGAAATGCCAGGAGTTGCTAGTACTTACTTTAAAGGTCATTACTTTAAAATATATGAGGTTACATCAGAAAACCTTTAGGAAAGATATCATTTGTCAAGAAATTAGAATGTTAAAAACTACTATAAATTATTTAGAAAAATACAATTTAATAGGAAAAGAAATGTTAAAAGACTCAAGGGATTCATCATGTAAAATGACATCCAAATAGCCAATAATCATGAAAAAGTGCCCCATACTATATCATTGAAGACACAAGAATATACAAACCAAAACAGTTGAAACTATAGAGATTTCCAGTAACAAGTTGTAATTAAAATGTAGATCAATTGTAACTGTCAACAGTCATAGATGGTGAGGGTTTTAAATATAACCTTTTTGGAACCCTTATTATCAAGAGAGTGGGAGAGTATGAGATGGTTAGATAGCATCACCAACTCAGTGGACATGAATCTAGCAAACTCTGAGAGATAGTAAAGGACAGAGGAGCCTGGCATGCTGCAGTCCATGGAGTTGCAGAGTCAGACATGATTTAGCTACTGAAAAACAACAATTATCTATTCAATTTGAACATGTATATGCCTTCTGAAATATACACAACAGAAGTTATGCATATGTGTTCCAAACCAGAAGAGTGTCCCAAATAAAATAATTGTTCTTAATAGCCCCCAGTTAAAAGCAATCTGTATGTCTGTTTTAGTTTGCTCCTCACGTTGCAATAGTAAAATAACATAGGCTGGGTATAATTTAAATTGTTTAAAACTAAAATTTAATTTCTCAGAGTTGTGGAAGCGAGATAGTCCAGGATGAATGTTTTTGAAGGATTTGGTTTCTGGCGAGACTTTTCCTGGCTTGCATGTGGCTCTTTTTGTGCTGTGTTCTCACTTGGCAGATAGAGTAACAGACAGAAACAGAAATATCTTCTTCTTACAAGGTGACAGTCCTATGAGATTAAGGGTGCTACCCTTAATGACTTCACTTAGCCTTGATTACCTGCTAAGATCCTATCTTCAGAAACAGTCACACTGAAGGTTTAGGGCTTCAGTATATGGTGGGAGCATACTTCAGTATATAGCATATTTATCACCATCAAAAAATGAGTAAATCTTTATATATTCATTCACAGGAGTAATATGCATCAACAAAAATGAAGGAATTGCTGCTATATACAGCAGCTTGGACTTCACAAATAAATAGAAGCTAGTAAAAAAGCAGTGCAACAACAACAACAAAAAATAGATGGCACAATTCCATGTTTAAAAAAGGCAAAAATATTTAATTTAATGTGTGGAGTTAGAAGTCAGAGAAGTGATTACCTTCAGTAGGATAGCTCAGATTTTGGAACAGAGCATTTTAGAGAGCTAGTGATAATGTTTCATGATTACACAGTTATATTCATTTGTGATAATCAGGCTGTGCAAATCAGGTTTGTGAACTTCTCTGTTTTGTATTTTGGGCTCTTTTGTTGAATATGATGCCTACTCCATTTCTTCTAAGGGATTCTTGCCCACAGTAGTAGATACAATGGTGTTCTGAGTTAAATTCACCCATTCCAGGCCATTTTAGTTTGCTGATTCCTAAAATGTCGATGTTCACTCTTGCCATCTCCTGTTTGATCACTCCCAAGTTGCCTTGACCCATGGACCTAACATTCCAGGCTCCTGTGTGATATTACTCTTTACAGCATCGACCAATAAATCTGAAGATGCTGAAGTCAAATGGTTCTATGAAGACCTACAAAACTTTCTAGAACTAACACCAAAAAATATGTCCCCTTCATTATAGGGGTCTGGACTGCAAAAGTAGGAAGTTAAGAGCTACCTGGAGTAACAGGCAAATTTGGCCTTGGAGTACAAAACAAAGCAGGTCAAAGGCTAACAGAGTTTAGCCAAGAGGACACACTGGTCATAGCCAACACCCTCTTTAAACAACAGAAGAAAAGACTCTACACGTGGACATCACCAGGTGGTCAACACCAAAATCAGATTGATTATATTCTTTGCAGCCAAAGGTGGAGAAGCTCTATACAGATAGCAAAAACAAGACTGGGAGCTGACTGTGGCTCGGATCATGAACTCCTTATTGCCAAGTTCAGACTTAAATTGAAGAAAATAGGGAAAACCACTAGACCATTCAGGTATGACCTAAATCAAATCCCTTACGATTATACCATGGAAGTGACAAAGAGATTCAAGGGATTAGATCTGATAGCCTGCCTGAAGACCTGTGGACAGAGGATAGTGACATTGTACAGGAGGTGGTGATCAAGACTATCCCCAAGAAAAAGAAATGCAAAAAAGGCAAAACGATTGCTGAGGAGGCCTTATAAACAGCTGAAAAAAGAAGAGAAGCTAAAGGCAAAAGAGAATATTAAAGATATACCCATTTGAATATAGAGCACCAAAAATAGCAAGGAGAAATAAGAAAGCTTTCCTTAGTAATCATTGCAAAGAAATAGAGGAAAACAATAGAATGGGAAGACTAAAGATGTCTTCAAGAAAATTAGAGATTCCAAGGGAACATTTCATGCAAACATGAGCAAAATAAAGGACAGAAATGGTATGGACCTAAAAAAAGCAGAAGACATTAAGAAGAGAAGGCAAAAATACACAGAAGAACTATACAAAAATGATCTTCATGACCTAAATAACCACGATGGTGTGATCACTCACCTAGAGCCAGACATTCTAGAATGTGAAGTCAAGTGGTCCTTAGGAAGAATCACTACAAACAAAGCTAGTGGAGGTGATGGAATTCCAGTTGAGCTATTTCAAATCCTAAAAGATGAGATTGTGAAAGTACTGCACTCAATATGCCAGCAAATCTGGAAAACTCAACAATGGCCCTAGGACTGGAAAATATCAGTTTCATTCCAATTCCAAAGAAAGGGAATGCCAAAGAATGTGCAAACTACCACACAATTGCACTCATCTCACATACTAGCAAAATAATGCTCAAAATTCTCCAAGCCAGGCTTCAGCAGTACATGAACAGTGAACTTCCTGATGTTCAAGCTGAATTTAGAAAAAGTAGAGGAATCAGAGATCACAGTGCCAACATCTGCTGGTTCATCAGAAAAGCAAGAGAGTTCCCAGAAAACATCTACTTCTGCTTTATTGACTATGCCAAAGCCTTTGACTCTGCGGAACACAATATACTGTGGAAAATTCTACAAGAGATGGGATTACCAGACCACCTGACCTGCTTCCTGAGAAGCAGCTTCCTGTATGCTGCTCAAGAAGCAACAGTTAGAACTGGACATGGAACAACAGACTGGTTCCAAATAGGAAAAGGAGTATGTCAAGGCTGTATGTTGTCACCCTGTTTATTTAACTTTTATGCAGAGTATATCATGCAAAATGCTGGGCTGGATCATGCACAAGCTGGAATCAAGATTGTTGGAGGAAATATCAATAACTTCGAATGACACGACCCTTATGATAAAAGCAAAGAAGAACTAAAGGCCACTTGATGAAAGTGAAAGTGGAGAGTGAAAATGTTGGCTTAAAGCTCAACATTCAGAAAACTAAGATCATGGCATCCATTCCCATCACTTCATGACAAATAGATGGGGAAACAATGGATACAGTGAGAGACTTTATTTTTTGGGGTCCAAAATCACTACAGATTGTGACTGCAGCCATGAAATTAAAAGATGCTTGCTCCAAAAGTTATGACCAACTTAGACAGCATATTAAAAAGCAGAGACATTACCTTGAACAAAGGTCTGTCTAGTCAAGGCTGTGGTTTTTCCAGTAGTCATGTATGGATGTAAGAGTTGGACTAT
The DNA here is from genome assembly GCF_000754665.1 of Bison bison bison. Taxonomy (NCBI): domain Eukaryota; kingdom Metazoa; phylum Chordata; class Mammalia; order Artiodactyla; family Bovidae; genus Bison; species Bison bison. The sequence continues at coordinate 98,788 of NW_011494774.1, read as the reverse complement.
AAAGAAAGCTGAGTGCTGAAGAATTGATGCTTTTGAACTGTGGTGTTGGAGAAGACTCTTGAGAGTCCCTTGGACTGCAAGGAGATCCAACCAATCCATCCTAAAGGAAATCAGTCCTGAATATTCATTGGAAGGACGAATGCTGAAGCTGAAACTCCAATATTTTGGGCCCCTGATGCAAAGAACTAATTCATTTGAAAAGACCCAAATTCTGGGAAAGATTGAAAGCGGGAGGAGAAGGGGACGACAGAGGATGAGATGGTTGGATGGCATCACGGACTCAATGGACTAGAGTTTGAGTAAACTCAGTTCAGTTCAGTTCAGTTCAGTCGCTCAGTCGTGTCCGACTCTTTGCGACCCCATGAATCCCAGCACGCCAGGCCTCCCTGTCCATCACCAACTCCCGGAGTTCACTCAGACTCACGTCCATCGAGTCAGTGATGCCATCCAGCCATCTCATCCTCTGTCGTCCCCTTCTCCTGCCCCCAATCCCTCCCAGCATCAGAGTCTTTTCCAATGAGTCAACTCTTTGCATGAGGTGGCCAAAGTACTGGAGTTTCAGCTTTAGCATCATTCCTTCCAAAGAAATCCCAGGGCTGATCTCTTTCAGAATGGACTGGTTGGATCTCCTTGCAGTCCAAGGGACTCTCAAGAGTCTTCTCCAACACCACAGTTCAAAAGCATCAATTCTTCAGTGTTCAGCCTTCTTCACAGTGCAACTCTCACATCCATACATGACCACTGGAAAAACCATAGCCTTGACTAGACGAACCTTTGTTGGCAAAGTAATGTCTTTGCTTTTCAATATGTTAATTCAGGGAGTTTGTAATGAACAGAGAAGCCTGATGTGCTGCAGTCCATTCAGTCGCAGAGAGTTGGACACGATTGAGGGACTGAAAAGAACTAATATGTTTTGTATATTCTTTCAAGAGAAACTTAAAAAAAATATATTTTCAAAGACCTTTAATGGCCCTTCATAGGCTTTACTTTTTTTCTACTCTAAAAAAATGAAATAATTTTTAGATCATTATCTATAACTTGAAAATTTAGCAACCCCTTTTCAATAATGTGTGGTTTCTGGTTCTATTTACTTTATAATCAATAAAAAGATATGTATTGTCCTTCAAGGCAGTGTTATAAAATATCCAAATTTTTCAAATCTATATTTTATGACAAAAACATTTATAGTTGGTTTAATTTAAGATTTCTTTCACTTTACTGTCTTCATTACTTAATGGGAAAAAATAAAAGCCTCCTGACATTTATGTTATTTCTGATAATGAAAACAAAGCTAATATGTTGCAACCATTAACATATATTTTGACATTGTCCATATTAATATAATCACGAAATAAATTAAGACAGTTACTTGTTATAACTGTAGGTTACTTTGAAAAATTCTGATTAAACACACAATTTAACTCCCACTAGATTATAATACTTAACTATTTTATATTTTCTGTCTTCTTATAACATTTCAGGTTGCTGAAATATTTTTGGAGTAAAGTATCTTAATAGTCTAATTAGCAAAATAATACATACTTTCTCAACACAATATCTATGTAATAGGAAAGAGATGAAAGAAATACTATGAATATTTTATCCCAAATCACATATTCTTTCAAGCCCATCCTCAGTTCCATATTTTAAGCTGAGTCTTTCCTTTCTGGTCCTGTAACATTTCAGGACCTGCTACAACATCCTATTTCTGTGATGCCCTCTACCCATAATTGCTTTCAAATATTTGGTTGAACAATGATTGAATTTTATCTTCCCTTTCAGAATGACCTCATTTCTCTGATAATCTCTGAGTTAAAAAATATTTTTAAGCATCTGGCATATTTGTGTTGATGTTGAATTCTGCATTAGTAAATGCACTGCTGACCAAGATGCTATAAACACAAGCTCCTTAAAGTGAGGTCATGAATTAATAGAGAGGCAAAAGAAAACAAATGTTCAGAATGAAGATCAGATTAGATCAGTCACTCAGTCGTGTCCGACTCTTTGCGACCCCATGAATCCCAGCTCGCCAGGCCTCCCTGTCCATCACAAACTTCCTGAGTTGACCCAGACTCACGTCCATCGAGTCAGTGATGCCATCCAGCCATCTCATCCTCTGGCGTCCCCTTCTCCTCCTGCCCCCAATCCCTCCCAGCATCAGAGTCTTTTCCAATGAGTCAACTCTTCACATGAGGTGGCCAAAGTACTGGAGTTTCAGCTTTAGCATCATTCCCTCCAAAGAAATCCCAGGGCTGATCTTCAGAATGGACTGGTTGGATATCCTTGCAGTCCAAGGGACTCTCAAGAGTCTTCTCCAACACCACAGTTCAAAAGCCTCAATTCTTCGGCGCTCAGCCTTCTTCACAGTCCAACTCTCACATCCATACATAACCACAGGGAAAACCATAGCCTTGACTAGACGAACCTTTGTTGGCAAAGTGATGTTACTGCTTTTGAATATGCTATCTAGGTTGTTCATAACTTTCCTTCCAAGGAGTAAGCGTCTTTTAATTTCATGGCTGCAGTCACCATCTACAGTGATTTTGGAGCTCAGAAAAATAAAGTCTGACACTGTTTCCACTGTTTCCCCATCTATTTCCCATGAAGTGATGGGACCAGATGCCATGATCTTCGTTTTCTGAATGTTGAGCTTTAAGCCAACATTTTCACTCTCCACTTTCACTTTCATCCAAAGGCTTTTTAGTTCCTCTTCACTTTCTGCCATAAGGGGGGTGTCATCTGCATATCTGAAGTTATAGATGTTTCTCCCGGCAATCTTGCTTCCAGCTTGTGTTTCTTCCAGCCCAGCGTTTCTCATGATGTACTCTGCATATAGGTTAAAGAAGCAGGGTGACAGTATACAGCCTTGACGTACTCCTTTTCCGATTTGGAACCAGTCTGTTGTTCCATGTCCATTTCTAACTGTTACTTCCTGACCTGCATACAGATTTCTCAAGAGGCAGATCAGGTGGTCTGGTATTCCCATCTCTTTCAGAATTTTCCACAGTTTATTGTGATCCACACAGTCAAAACTTTGGCATAGTCAATAAAGCAGAAATAGATGGTTTTCTGGAACTCCCTTGCTTTTTCATGATCCAGCAGATGTTGGCAATTTGACCTCTGGTTCCTCTGCCTTTTCTAAAACCAGCGCTAACATCAGGAAGTTCACGGTTCACGTATTGCTGAAGCCTAGCTTGGAGAATTTTGAGCATTACTTTACTAGCGTGTGAGATGAGTGCAATTGTGCGGTAGTTTGAGCATTCTTTGGCATTGCCTTTCTTTGGGATTGGAATGAAAACTGACCTTTTCCAGTCCTGTGGCCGCTGCTGAGTTTTCCAAATATGCTGGCATATTGAGTGCAG
>NW_011494774.1:92850-95326 GCF_000754665.1 Bison bison bison | reverse complement strand
TCTTTGGCATTGCCTTTCTTTGGGATTGGAATGAAAACTGACCTTTTCCAGTCCTGTGGCCACTGCTGAGTTTTCCAAATGTGCTGGCATATTGAGTGCAGCACTTTCACAGCATCATCTTTCAGGATTTGGAATAGCTCAACTGTAATTCTATCACTTCCACTAGCTTTGTCCATAGTGATGCTTTCTAAGGCCCACTGAACTTCACATTCCAGGATGTCTGGCTCTAGGTCAGTGATCACACCATCGTGATTATCTGGATCATGAAGATATTTTTTGTACAGTTCTTCTGTGTATTCTTGCCACCTCTTCTTAGTATCTTCTGCCTCTGTTAGGTCCATACAATTTCTGTCCTTTATCGAGCCCATCTTTGCATAAAATGTTCCTTTGGTATCACTGATTTTCTTGAAGAGATCTCTAGTCTTTCCCATTCTGTTGTTTTCCTCTATTTCTTTGCATTGATCGCTGAAGAAGGCTTTCTTATCTCTTCCTGCTATTCTTTGGAACTCTGCATTCAGATGTTTATTCTTTCCTTTTTCCTTTGCTTTTCACTTCTCTTCTTTTCACAGCTACTTGTAAGGCCTCCCCAGACAGCCATTTTGCTTTTTTGCATTTCTTTTCCATGGGAATGGTCTTGATCCCTGTCTCCTGTACAGTGTCACGAACCTCATTCCATAGTTCATCAGGCACTCTATCTATCAGATCTAGGCCCTGTGAAGACTGAATTCCATATCTCTTCTCTTAATTTAATACATGGTGTACTCTAAAGTGGAAATTTAACATGGCCCCTTATTATTCCTTAAGTATATAATGGACATATGATTTGTGCATATTTGATCGTATATTTAAAGAAATAATTTTTAATATGAATAGAATCCTAGAATTCTAATAAGAAAAGTAGATATGCAACAAGTAACAAAGGTTTACTGCATAGCACAGATAACTATAATTAATATCTTGCAATAATCTATAATGGAAAATAATCTTAAAAATAATATATGTGTGTATGTATAACTGAATCACCTTGTTGTGCACCTGAAACATAGTAAGCAAACTATACTTCAATAATATATATATATAAAGAAAAAAAGAAAAAGCCCTTTTCTTTTCCATGACATTATTTTAACCTTGAAAAATCTCATGTGTGTATATGCTCAGTTGCTCAGCTGTCTCAGACTCTTTGCAACCCTATGGTCTGTAGCCCAAAAGGCTCCTCTGTCCTAGGGATTTTCCAGGCAAGAATACCGAAGTGTGTTGCCATTCCCCCCTCAAGAGGATCTTCCCAACCCAGGATGGAACCCACATCTCCTGTGTCTCCTGTATTGGCAGGTGGGTTCTTTACAACTCAGCTTGGGAAACCTGAACCATCCCACAGTTGCCCTTAAATGTGTCTGAATATTACATAAAACTAAAGAAGTCAAGGTAAGAGAAACCCAAGTAAGATGGTAGGTGTTGCAAGAGGGCATCAGCGGGCAGACACCCTGAAACCATACTCACAGAAAACTAGTAAATCTAATCACTAGGACCACAGCCTTGTCTAACTCAATGAAACTAAGCCATGCCTGGGGGGCCACCCAAGATGGGCGGGTCATGGTGGAGAGATCTGACATAATGTGGTCCACTGGAGAAAGAAATGGCAAACCACTTCAGTGTTCTTGCCTTGAGAACCCCATGAACAGTATGAAAAGGCAAAATGATAGGATACTGAAAGAGAAACTCCCCAGGTCAGTAGGTGCCCAATATGCTACTGGAGATCAGTGGAGAAATAACTCCATAAAGAATGAAGGGATGGAGCCAAAGCAAAAACAATACCTTGCTTTGGATGTGACTGGTGATAGAAGCAAGGTCCCATGCTGTAAAGAGCAATATTGCATAGGAACCTGGAATGTCAGGTCCATGAATCAAGGCAAATTGGAAGTGGTCCAACAAGAGATGGTAAGAGTGAATGTCAACGTTCTAGGAATCAGAAAACTGAAATGGACTGCAATGGATGAGTTTAACTCAGATGACCATTATATCTACTACTGCGGGCAGGAATCCCTCAGAAGAAATGGAGTAGCCATCATGGTCAATAAAACAGTCCAAAATGCAGTACTTGGATGCAATCTCAAAAACGACAGAATGATCTCTGTTCTTTTCCAAGGCAAACCATTCAATATCACAGTAATCCAAGTCTATGCCCCAACCATTAATGCTGAAGAAGCTGAAGTTGAACGGTTCCATGAAGACCTATAAGACCTTTTAGAAGTAACACCCAAAAAAGATATCCTTTTCATTATAGGGGACTGGAATGCAAAAGTAGGAAGTCAAGAAACACCTGGGGTAACAGGCAAATTTGTCCTTGGAATACAGAATGAGCAGGGCAAAGACTAACAGAGTTTTGCGAAAAAAATGCACTGGTGATACAAATACACTCTTCCAACAACACAAGAGAAGACTCTACACATGGACATCACCAGATGGTCAACACTGATAT
>NW_011494774.1:91243-92750 GCF_000754665.1 Bison bison bison | reverse complement strand
GGCTTAAATTGAAGAAAGTAGGGAAAATCACTAGACCATTCAGGTATGACCTAAATCAAATCCCTTATGATTATACAGTGGAAGTGAGAAATAGATTTAAGGGGCTACATCTGATAGATAGAGTGCCTGATGAACTATGGAATGAGGCTCGTGACATTGTACAGGAGACAGGGATCAAGACCATCCCCATGGAAAATAAATGCAAAAAAGCAAAATGGCTGTCTGGGGAGGGCTTACAAATAGCCGTGAAAAGAAGAGAAGCGAAAAGCAAAGGAGAAAAAGGAAAATATAAGCATCTGAATGCAGAGTTCCAAAGAATAGCAGGAAGAGATAAGAAAGCCTTCAGTGATCAATGCAAAGAAATAGAGGAAAACAACAGAATGGGAAAGACTAGAGATCTCTTCAAGAAAATTAGAGATACCAAGGGAACATTTCATGGAAAGATGGGCTCGATAAAGGACAGAAATTGTATGGACCTAACAGAGGCAGAAGATACTAAGAAGAGGTGGCAAGAATACACAGAAGAACTGTACAAAAAAGATCTTCACGACCCCAATAATCACAATGGTGTGATCACTGACCTAGAGCCAGACATCCTGGAATGTGAAGTTGAGTGGTCCTTAGAAAGCATCACTACGAACAAAGCTAGTCGAGGTGATGGAATTCCAGTTGAGCTCCTTCAAATCCTGAAAGATGATGCTGTGAAAGTGCTGCACTCAATATGCCAGCATATTTGGAAAACTCAGCAGTGGCCACAGGACTGGAAAAGGTCAGTTTTCATTCCAATCCCAAAGAAAGGCAATGCCAAAGACTGCTCAGACTACCGCACAATTGCACTCATCTCACACGCTAGTAAAGTAATGCTCAGAATTCTCCAAGCCAGGCTTCAGCAATACGTGAACTATGAACTTCCTGATGTTCAAGCTGGTTTTAGAAAAGGCGGAGGAACCAGAGGTCAAATTGCCACCATCCGCTGGATCATGGAAAAAGCAAAAGAGTTCCAGAAAACCATCTATTTCCGCTTTATTGACTATGCCAAAGCCTTTGACTGTGTGGATTAAAATAAATGTGGAAAATTCTGAAAGAGATGGGAATACCAGACCACCTGATCTGCCTCTTGAGAAATCTGTATGCAGGTCAGGAAGCAGTTAGAACTGGACATGGAACAACAGACTGGTTCCAAATAGGAAAAGGAGTACGTCAAGGCTGTATATTGTCACCCTGCTTATTTAACCTATATGCAGAGTACATCATGAGAAACGCTGGACTGGAAGAAACACAAGCTGGAATCAAGATTGCCGGGAGAAACATCTATAACCTCAGATATGCAGATGACACCACCCTTATGGGCAGAAAGTGAAGAGGAACTAAAAAGCCTTTGGATGAAAGTGAAAGTGGAGAGTGAAAATGTTGGCTTAAAGCTCAACATTCAGAAAATGAAGATCATGGCATCTGGTCCCATCACTTCATGGGAAATAGATGGGGAAACAGTGGAAACAGTGTCAGA
>NW_011494774.1:89651-91143 GCF_000754665.1 Bison bison bison | reverse complement strand
GTGAAGAAGGCTGAGCACCAAAGAATTGATGCTTTTGAACTGTGGTGTTGGAGAAGACTCTTGAGAGTCCCTTGGAATGCAAGGAGATCCAACCAGTCCATTCTGAAGATCAGCCCTGGGATTTCTTTGGAGGGAATGATGGTAAAGCTGAAACTCCAGTACTTTGGCCACCTCATGCGAAGAGTTGACTCATTGGAAAAGACTCTGATGCTGGGAGGGATTGGGCGCAGGAGGAGAAGGGGACGACAGAGGATGAGATGGCTGGATGGCATCACTGACTAGATGGAGTTGAGTCTGAGTGAACTCCGGGAGTTGGTGATGGACAGGGAGGCCTGGCGTGCTCCGATTCATGGGGTCACAAAGAGTCGGACACGACTGAGCGACTGAACTGAACTGAAAGAAGTCAAGACTTTTGGGAAAAGATGGATGAACATACTTCAAATGCATAGTTAAATATGATCTTTAAAAATATTTCATCAGTGTCTGTCATTGTCTGTTTTTATGTGGTGCATTGTGTAAGTACTAGAAAATCTTACTATAGGTGTAGAATCTGACATCTTTGGGAAATTGAACACTGAATTTTCATAGCAATTTGACCTCAAATTCTTTAACACATGTAACGTGATACACGGGGAACATTTACTGTTCAATAGCCCTCAAAACTTTTACTTCCATTTGGATGTTAAGCCATAATGTAAAAATCTCACTAAGGCCTGACATCAGTTTCCAGAGTCCCCTGTGAATATAGTGTTTGAAACTTTGTAGTTGAAATGGGACTGCATATTCCATGCAGGTAAGCAGGTGAAACAGATGGTCCGAAAAGTGACTCCTTATTTATAAGAAGATCTAAAAGACAGACATTAAAGTCCTTTTGGATTTTTTTTTTTTTAAGAAAACCATATCTTTTTAGAAGAACAGAACTATTGTTTTTGGTTACTGGAGAGACCAGAAGAGTTCAGACGAATCATGACTGAATCATTATCAAATCTGAACTCATTATTATCTTCTTCAGCTGTACAACATCACCCACCACTTCCTCTGTCCTTCCTGGCAAATCATCACTGCCTTTCTCTCCATTTTTCTCTCTTCAGGCCAGAGAGGAATTGGAACTGTTACTTACAGACACACCTCTCCCTCCTCACTCATATTCACTTCATCTTACTTTAATTCTCACTTTTTATCTCAAAAGCCATCTCCTTTCTACAATGTAATCATTGGTGGCATCATTCAGACACTTTTCATTTTTAAATTGAAGTAAAGTTAATCTACAGTATTATATAATTTATAGTTGTATAATATAGTGATTCACAATTTTTAAAGGTTTTAACCCATATATACTGTTCATGGGGTTCTCAAGGCAAGAACACTGAAGTGGATTGCCATTCTCTTCTCCTGTGGACCGCATTTTGTCAGGCCTTCAGCTGCTCAATGTAATCAGATTATATGTCTGGCATCCTGGTTGTTCCACTGCTGATCCTCATTGAACGTATAA
>NW_011494774.1:82623-89551 GCF_000754665.1 Bison bison bison | reverse complement strand
GGGGGGGGGGGGGGGGGGGGGTCAAGGAAAAGGCCTTCCTGAAGGGCCTGGGAGTGGGTCCAGGGAAGGCTGGAGCGAATGATGGAAGATGACCAGGAAAACCACAGTGGTGTGGTCACTCACCTAGAGTCAGACATTTTGGAGTGTGAAGTCAAGTGGGCCTTAGGAAGCATTATGACAAACAAAGGTAATGAAGGTGATGGAATTCCAGTTGAGCTATTTCAAATCCTTAAAGATGATTCTGTTAACATGCTGCACTCATAGTACCAGCAAATTTGGAAAACTCAGCAGCGGCCACAGGATTGGAAAATATCAATTTTCATTCAAACCCCAAAGAAAGGCAATGTTAGAGAATGTTCAAATTACTGTACAATTGCTTTTACTTCACATGCTAGCAAGATTATGCTCAAAATCCTTTAAGTTAGGCTTCAGCAGTACGTGAACTGAGAACTTCCAGGTGTACAGGCTGGATTTAGAAAAGGCAAAGGAGCCAGAGATCAATATTTCAACATATACTGGATCATAGAAAACAAAAGGGAATTAAAAAAAAAAAAGTCTGCTTCACTGACTACACTAAAGCTTTAACTCACAAGCTGGAATCAAAATTGTTAGCAGAAATATCCACAACCTCAGATATGCAGATGATACCACTTTAATTGCAGAAAGCAAAGAAGAACTAAAGAGCCTCTTGATGAAGGTGAAAGAGGAGAGTGAAAAAGCTCACTTAACACTCAATATTCAAAAAATTAAGATCATGGCATCAAGTCCTATCATCACTTCATGGCAAATAGATGGGGGAAAAGTGGAAGCAATGTTAGATTTCATTTTCTTGGGTTCCAAAATCAATGCAGATGGTGACTACAGCCACAAAATTAAGACTTCCTCCTTGGAAGAAAAGCTATGACAAATCTCAATAGTATATTAAAAAGCAGAGACATCACATTGTATAAATGTATCACATCTTCTGTATCCATTCATCTGTTGATAGATGCCTAGGTTGCTTTCATATAGTGACACTCATTAATAATGCTGCTATGAAAGTTGCTTGGAGTGCATGTTTCTTTTTGAATAAGTGTTTTTGTTTTGTTGCATATACACCCAGGAGTGTATATTACTCAATATACACTAATATATATACACTAAAAATATTACTCTAATATTTTTATTTTTTTGAGAAATCCCCATACTGTTTTTCCACAACAACCACACCAACTTACATTTCCACTAACAGTGTATCAGGGTTCCCTTTACTTCATATCCTTGATAATATTTATTATTTTATTATTTTTGTTTTTTTTAATGATAGCCATTTGACAGGTGTGAGGTGACAGCTCATTGTGGTTTGATTTGAATTTCCCTGAAGATTAGCAATGGTGAGCACTTTTCATGTGCCTGTTGGCCTTCTGCATTTTCTCTTTGGAAAAATATCTATTCAGGTCTTTTGTCCATGTTTTAATTGGGCTGTTTGTATGTTTTTGATTTTTAGTTGTATGAGCCATTTAAATAGTTTGGATTTTATCCCTTTATTGGTCATATGACTTGCAAATATTTCCTATCATTAAGTAGGCTGACTTTTCATTTTATCAAAAGTTTCCTTCGCTGTGCAAAAGCTTTTAAGTTTAATTAAGTCCCATTGGTTTATTGTTGCTTATATTTCTTTTGCTTTTGGAGATAGTATAACCAGGAAGGGTTAACTTTGACTCCATGCTGGATCTATTTCTATGACTTTAACCCTTGTTTTCTCTGTTTTTGCTATTATAATCATACATAGTGGCCTGAGAAGCCTGCCCCCTCTACCTGACGTTTAAAACTAAAGTGACTTTGTTTAGCTCACAGAGAGATAATTTGACCCTGCCTCCGTGTGAATAACTGTAAAAAAAAAAAAAAAAGGAATTAATACATCCCTCTGCCAGAGGCTTGCCATTCTAGAAGGTATTTGCAAGAATTAAACAGTCTTTTTACTTTGCTTCTTCACCTGCTCTAATCTCTGATCCACACACATAAAAGCAGGCATCCAGGCCCCAGGAAAACAGTTATTTTGAGACATTAGTTTATAATCTTCTTGGTCAGCTGTCTTGCCAAACAAAGTTCTGTTCCTTGCCTTAACACTTTGTCCCTTGGATTTATTGGCCTTTCCTACTGTGAGCAGAGTGAGCTTGGGCTTGGTATCAATAGGTCAAGGAAATATTAATACAATTTAAATTAAAGTGTGTTCTGCTTATGTTCACCTCTAGGAGTTTCATGGTCTGACATTTAGGATTTTAATCCATTTAGAACTTATTATCATTCCTTTTTAGGACCTTTTGAATAGGTAGCTGGTCTTCATACCAGCTTTCTAGGTTTTCTTCTCTTCAGAAAATCTATAGTGCCACTTCCAAAGTCTCATTCTTAAATGCATCTTGTGTATGTTACTGAAATGTTTAACATGTATCAATGACATTTGATCACCTATTATAAAATCTAAGTTTCCATTCTTAGTGTATATGTTCCTCTATTATCTTATATAATTTTCAAAGGGCTACTTCTGCTTCTTCATGTGTGACCTTGATTTCTAATTATCAATAACTCATGTTATTCTCTGAGTATATCATACCTCTAATCCTATGGATAACTTATGTGGAGTCTGTAATATTAGATTAAGTTAGTTTCAATTTGAAGAAACAAACCATTCTAGTTACCTTAAAGAGGCATAATACAGGAAAGTAAGTGTTCATACTGTCACTGGGAGTGCTAAAGAAGATTTTAGGCCAGGCCTTCACAAGTGTCCATCTCTCTCCCTTGAATGCACTACTCTATTTGATATACTCAAATTTTATCTTTTAAGAATCATCTAAAGCATCATCCCTCAGGGCTACTTGAACACACTGACTTTCTGTCACATTCTGTATATATCTTCATTATGATAATTCACATAAATTACTGTAGTATTATACTCACTTCTTCACTTAGAACTTAATCATCATCAAGGCTTAAATATGAGCCCCTGTGAAGGCACATACTGTTTTGTTTCCAACTAAACATGTAAACATCTATGGCCTAGATGAGTACCTGAAAGAAAATGGGATTTATAAAAATATGCTGCATGCTGATTAAGGAATCTCCATGCTGTTCTCCATAGTGGCTGTGTCAATTTACATTCCCAACAGTGTAGGAGGGTTTCCTTATCTCCACATCCTCCCCAGCAGTTATTGTTTGTAGATTATTGATGATGGCCATTCTAATGGGTGTGAGGTAATACCTCATGGTAGTTTCAATTTGCATTTCTCTAATAATTAGTGATGTTGATCATTTTTTCATGTGCCTCTTGGCCATCTGTATGTATTCTTTGGAGAAATGTCTTTTTAGAACTTTCAACCATTTTTTTGATTGGATTATTTGTTATTTTTTATATTGAGCTGCAGTAGTTGTTTCTATAATTTAGAGATTAATCCCTTATTTTGGTCACTTTGTTTACAAATGTTTCCTCCCATTCTGTGGTTTTTGTTGTTGTCTTTATTTTGTTTGGTTGATGGTTTCCTTTTAAAAAACAAAAAAGTAGAGCTACCTTATGATTTAGCAATCTCACTCCTGGGACTCAGAGATTGCCATACTGAACCTACTTAACAGAAATTGAGTTACAGATAAGAAAACAAACTATGGTTACCAAGTGGGAAAGGGGAGTTAAGGATAAATTGGGAGATTCATTTACTCAGTATATAAAATAGATAACTAAGAACCTAACGTAGAGCCAGGGGACTCTATTTAATACTGTTTAATGACTTAGAGGGGAATAGAATGTGTGTGTGTATGCTAAGTTGCTTCAGTCATGTCTGACTCTGCAACCTCATGGATGATAGCCCACCAGGCTCCTCTGTCCATGGGATTCTCCAGGCAAGATACTGGAGTGGGTTGCTGTGCTCTCCTCCAGGGTATCTTCCCAACTCAGGGATTGAGCCCACATCTCTTACATCTACGTGCTTTGGCAGGCAGGCTGTTTACCACTAGCACCACCTGGAAAGCCTATATAAATATAAATATGTATATATATATATACATACACACACATACATATATATATATATGTAAAGCTGATTCACTTTGCTGTACAGCAAATCAACTATACTCCAATTTTAAAAAAAATTAATTAAAATATGAAGAAAAAAACCAACCATACCAAAAAAGAATAAATGAATTAAAATATATTGAATAAATAAATTGATTGAAAATGTTGAATGCATATTGAAAGCAATAATATAATAAGTATGTGTAAAAGCCAAAGTCAATAACTACTGGCTTTGTTACTACTCAATGCATGATTAAAAAAAAAAGGTTTCATGTTTTATATACTGGGCACTTGAATCTTTTCTTTTTTTTTGAAAATGAGAAAAATTATATTATAATGCAAACAAAAACAAAGACTACCACACTTGAAGGGTGGAAAATTGCTTGATCAAACAATTTGAGTGTTAACCATGTACAAGTCTAATCTTTAAGATTTCATAATGATCAGACTTTAATAAATGAAATCTGCTAGACAGTTGGTTTCTTGGCTATATCACATTGAGTTGTTCTTGATTTACCATGCATATGTAGCATGCTGTCTGATGTTATTTGGCCCTATTCAGCCCCTATTTGGGGCTAAATATCTAATAGCTGGGACTTCCGCAGTGGTGCTAGGGGTAAAGAACCTGCCTGCCAATGCAGGAGATGAGAGATGTGGGTTTGATCCTGGGTTGGGAAGATTCTCTGGAGGAGGGCATGGCAACCCACTCCAGTATTCTTTTCTGGAGAATCCCACGGACAGAGGAGCCAGGTGAGCTACAGTCCATAGGATCTCACAGACTTGGAAATGACTGAAGTGATTTAGCATACACACGTGCATCTAATAGTTGAATAAAGGAATAAATTGAATAATGACTAAATTTTAAAAATATGTGTTATTAAAAAATTTAGTGAAGAGGAAGATGTTCGATGGATAAAAGAAGATATTAACTATTTTGGTATTAGTATTTAAAAAAATTATTGTGTCTGTTTTAATTTTTATTTCCATTTATTTCACTAGGGAGTGCATTTTCTTTTTTGTTTGAAACCAATTACTTTATCTTTATATTTACTAACATACTAGAGAAAAGTTTGTGGGTTTGTAAATAGAATCTCAAAAGTTTTTCTCAGCCTTAGTGGGTATGGTGAGAGACAGAGGGAGATAAGACTCATGTGTTAATGGTAGGTGAAGTAGAGAAGGAAATATATCTTTCATAGTCTGGTGACATAGATTTTTTTCCATGTATTTAATAAACAAACAAAAATTATTGCTAGAGTATTTTTTAACCAGTTGCAGTGTACAGATAATAAAACTAAATTATTTTAACCATGTCAAAGTCTCTCAGTCGTGTCTGACTCTCTTTGACCCCATGGACTATACAGTCCATGGAATTCTCCAGGCCAGAATAATGCACTGGGTAGCCTTTCCTTTCTCCAGGGGATCTTCCCAACTCAGGGATCAAATCCAGGTCTCCTGCATTGCAGGCGGATTCGTTAAGTCACAAGGGAAGCCGTATTATTTTAAGACATTATTTTAGGGTTTTCTATGTAGAGGATCATGTCATCTGCACATAGTGAGAGTTTTACTTCTTCTTTTCCAATTTGGATTCCTTTTATTTCTTTTTCTGAAATTTACTTTTTCTGAAAATTACACCAGAAAATTACTAGAACTAATCAATGACTATAGTAAAGTTGCAGGATATAAAATCAACACACAGAAATCCCTTGCACTCCTATACACTAATAATGAGAAAACAGAAAGAGAAATTAAGGAAACAATTCCATTCACCATTGCAACAGAAAGAATAAAATACTTAGGAATATATCTACCTAAAGAAACTAAAGACCTATATATAGAAAACTATAAAACACTGGTGAAAGAAATCAAAGAGGACACTAATAGATGGAGAAATATACCATGTTCATGGATTGGAAGAATCAGTATAGTGAAAATGAGTATACTACCCAAAGCAATTTATAGATTCAATGCAATCCGTATCAAGCTACCAACAGTATTCTTCACAGAGCTAGAACAAATAATTTCACAATTTGTATGGAAATAAAAAAAAACCTCGAATAGCCAAAGCGATCTTGAGAAAGAAGAATGGAACTGGAGGAATCAACCTACCTGACTTCAGGCTCTACTACAAAGCCACAGTCATCAAGACAGTATGGTACTGGCACAAAGACAGAAATATAGATCAATGGAACAAAATAGAAAGCCCAGAGATAAATCCACGCACATATGGACACCTTATCTTTGACAAAGGAGGCAAGAATATACAATGGATTAAAGACAATCTCTTTAACAAGTGGTGCTGGGAAATCTGGTCAACCACTTGCAAAAGAATGAAACTAGACCACTTTCTAACACCATACACAAAAATAAACTCAAAATGGATTAAAGATCTAAACGTAAGACCAGAAACTATAAAACTCGTAGAGGAGAACATAGGCAAAACACTCTCTGACATACATCACAGCAGGATCCTCTATGACCCACCTCCCAGAATATCGGAAATAAAAGCAAATATAAACAAATGGGACCTAATTAACCTTAAAAGCTTCTGCACATCAAAGAAAACTATTAGCAAGGTAAAAAGACAGCCTTCAGAATGGGAAAAAATAATAACAAATGAAGCAACTGACAAACAACTAATCTCAAAAATATACAAGCAACTCCTACAGCTAAACTCCAGAAAAATAAATGACCCAATCAAAAAATGGGCCAAAGAACTAAATAGACATTTCTCCAAAGAAGACATACAGATGGCTAACAAACACATGAAAAGATGCTCAACATCACTCATTATCAGAGAAATGCAAATCAAAACCACTATGAGGTACCATTTCACACCAGTCAGAATGGCTGCGATCTAAAAAGTCTAACAAATAATAAGTGCTGGAG
>NW_011494774.1:69116-82523 GCF_000754665.1 Bison bison bison | reverse complement strand
ATTATACAGAGTGAAGTAAGCCAGAAAGAAAAACATCAATACAGTATACTAACGCATATATATGGAATTTAGAAAGATGGTAACAATAACCCAGTGAATGAGACAGCAAAAGAGACACTCATGTATAGAACAGTCTTATGGACTCTGTGGGAGAGGGAGAGGGTGGGAAGATTTGGGAGAATGACATTGAAACATGTAAAATATCATGTAAGAAACAAGTTGCCAGTCCAGGTTCAATGCACGATACTGGATGCTTGGGGCTAGTACACTGGGACGACCCAGAGGGATGGTATGGGGAGGCAGGAGGGAGGAGGGTTCAGGATGGGGAACACACACACACACACACACAAAACATTATTTTAAAATGCCTCCAAATGAATTTTTGGTATATAAAATAGTTCTGATTCCTTTTTGGTATTGTTCTGGAGCTGATTTTGAGAAAATAACAGCTAGGTATGACATACTTAAGTTAATATATATTAACACCATGTTTGTAATGAATTGCATTAGAGTATTCAAAAAGTTGAGAGTGCTAAATTAAAGTATGCTTGATCTTTATGTTTGAATACTAATACTTTTGTTTGCTTCTCAGTATGAACCATATATATAAATATAATAAACACTAGAGCATACACACACTTTCAAGGACTGGCTTAATAGGAAATAATTTCCTAACAGCTTCAGCCAAAGAGAGTTTTAAGCATGAAGTATTATACAGTTTTTTGTACTCTAAATTTCATGTTAGACACCCAAGTTGTTTCTAAGGGAAGTAAATTTTTCTTTTCTATGAGCAATTTTACTGAGTTTATCTTCATAACTTAGAAGACTTGCTTTCCTTGGGAGAAGAAAAAGAGCGAGCTTGCTCACACATTTTTCTCTTCTAACATTTAACAGCTCTAATTAGGATAATAATCTCTCTTTATGGGAATTGCAAAGAAAAGGGGGACAATGCAACTCCAAAGAAGTATTATTAAAATGTCAGCCTCAAAAAAGCCATGTATTTTAAAGAACTCAGTTTCCTTGTCTCAGCATTACTTCCTCTTATCCATCTTATGGATAGAAGTGTCTTTTAGCTACGTATTTATATCTTTATAATTAAAGAAGTATACATTATCTGTTGTGCTATTTTGTAGACTTACTATTTTAAATTAAAAGTTTTAATACAGGAAGAATGGATGACAGGTGCCATGCCAAACATGATGACAGTGTTACATTGGGATAATATAGTATTTTTTATTTTATATGATTTTTTGCAAACAGAGATTACAATGGAGAACTAAAAATGGAACATGTCAAGAACTAAAAAAAAAAATGTGCTCTTGAAGAGCCTAATATAGGCACAAGTCACAAATGTAAAACTTAAGTCCTTTATAATAAAATATTGTGGCAGAAAGTTATTGTAGTTGTTATATAACTAAAGCCATTATAGAATCAGATTAGGGAAAATTTTATATAGTTGGGGAGAAAAAGAATATTTGACAGGAAGAAAGCTTTCTGAATGGAGAGGAGAATATGTAACATTCTCCAAATATTCAAATGAAAGTGAAGAAAAAAATTGGGATCCACACTTGATAAAGAAGAGAGAAGCACTGACAAGTTTCATAAATAACACTGGTTTGAATTAATCAGGTAAAAATATATCGCCTGTACAGATGAGACTATCAGTAGATATTATGTAGAAATATGTCTTAATGATTTAATTAATCATGAACATATTCCTTATATTAGTATATATTTATCTTAATACAATGAGGAAAATGCTAGAAATAATAAAGAAAGATTTTCTTTATGAGAAAATATCGGCCATGAAGAAAATATTTTCACTAAGCACCAGGAAGGGTTTCATCATCTTGTTAAAGAAAATGATCTCCTCCCAGCTCATAAAATATATCTGCTTGGCTCTAATTATGATACAAAATGAAGAAAATAAGTTTAGTTAAAGGAGAATAGTGAATTGAGCTTTGTTAAATCCCAAAGTAAATATAGAGTTAGTATCTATTTGTTCTTTTCAGAATATGCTGTTTGTTTTTGTTCTGTCATTCAAAAATTCAATCAAGTGTGTTAAACGTCATCTGATTATTGATATTTTAAAAATGTTTTTCTATCCCAGTGAATTGAAGAGCAAGCTATCTAAATTATTTTTTGCATCAGAAATCTGCAATGATCAGTGTGTCACAGTCAGAAAGGATTATAGATTATGCACAATATTATACGACTACAAAGAAATGTCTCAGAGCTACTGCAGTTAAGAGAAAGTTAATATATTCCAGATTCTCAAGAATTCTCAGACTGTGTACTCCATTATTCATATTATATTGTATTATGTTATGTTGTCTTATGCTATATTTTCTTGGATTCATAAGTATCTGAAAATATATTTTGACAAATTAAGAACTACTTTATAAGATTTTTTTAACAATACAAGACGAAGCATGATGTTATTTAGCTGCTAAATTGTGTCCACCTCATTTTCAACCCCATGAGCTGTAACCCGCCAGGCTCGTTTGACCATGGAATTTCCCAGGCAAGAAGACTGGAGTGGGTTGCCAGTTTTTTTCTCCAGGGGATCTTCTCCACTCAGGGATTGAACCCTCAACAGAGGATGAGATGGTTGGATGGGATCATGGACTGGATGGACACGAGTTTGGGCAAGCTCCAGGAGATGTTGTTGGACAGGGAAGCCTGGCATGCTGCAGACGCTTGCAAAGAGTCTGACAGGACTGAACGACTGAACTGAACTGAACTGAACTGAACTCTTGCTCTGGCAGGTGGATTCCTTACCACTGAGTCACCAAGGAAATATATGATAAAGCATACTTTTAGCTATTTATGAAGTTCTCCCTTTAATAGTGCATAGCTCTAGGGCACATATGAATCTGTAATGCTAAAATCAGCAGGATGTAAAAAAACAACAACAAACTATATTTGAAAGATGAATGATTCTTGAAGAGTCAAGGTGTTTTCAATTTCAGTTGTTGGAGACACTCATAAAACTAATTGGAAAGTAACTCAGTAAAAATATTAAGACATTCTTCATGTTTTTAAGGCATGTCTTCAAGGCATGTCTTCATTCTTTGAGACAGCATCCTGTGAGTCTTCTCACAGATAGTTAATTTAAATAAATATATTTTGGAAGAAACTAACCAATCAAATGAAACTACCCAACCAAATCAGAATGTGTTACATATGGAATTTCACTTCCAATGACTAATTTACTAACTGTTTGCTAAATAGATAATCTCCTCTTTAATTGTTCCATTAATTAATATCCTTTTGTAGAAGTTATTGAATAACCTCCTTAAGGTAAGTCTGAATTGATTAGTTTTTAAGTAGCTTTTATTTCCCACTTTTTGGAACAAACACACATAATAACTGCACAAGAGGTACAAAAGAACACACACTGAGAAATAAACCTCCCTTTCATTTACTTTAATTACCCAATTTGCCCACTGAGGGTAGGGGAAACAGTGTTATCACTTATGTCTTTTATCAAAGATGTATTTTATACATAAATGTATTTGGGGTTTTTTGTAGTTTTGTCTTATTTTTAAAAAAGTACTGGACTACGAAGCCTGCTATCCTGTACTTTATATGACTTTTGGAAAATTTTTATAACAACTTCTGTAGAGAGGTTTCAAATATTTTAAAAATATTTGAATAGTGAATATTTGACTATAACACCATTGTAGATATATAATCATTGACCTAATAGATGAATTTGGCTCACTTGCAAGTATATATTTCTAACTCTGTCATTTTTAGTTATGATTTATTTTTAATGAGGCATAATTTAGATATAACAATAAACTGTTAATGTAGACTATTTCAGTTACTACTGATGCATGCAAATCACTACAACCTTACTGTTAAACAACCATTTTGTTAAGTTCATAGACTGTGATTCAGGAATTTGGATTGGACATATCTTTACATACAATATCACATCTGGGAAATTTCATTTTTTGGGACTAATTGCCAGCTGGGTAATAGAAACATCTTGAGATATCCACCTACATTTGGTGATTGATGTGGACTGTTAGCTTAGACCTCACCTGGAACTGTGGGCCAGAACAACACATGGTCTGCTGCGTGGCCTTCATCCCATTTAGCACAATAGTCATAGGGAATTAAAATTTGTTTCATCTACACTACTTTTTTTTGTCTTAATTATGAAGTTAAATGGAATCACTGTTCACCACTAGTCTTTTTGATGCAGCATTCTAATTTACCTTTTTAGCATTTTAGTTAGGGCTCTAGGAGTGCTTTTAAGAAGGTCTTAGCCAAGTTAAATCCTACAGATCTCTCAATTCTATCCTGGAACCAAAGGTTAGCAGGGCATATGCAATTGCTGTATAGTTCTTTTTTTTCCTAGAGTACTTGGTAGTCATAAAAAATCCCAGTGCTTCCATGGATTGGATGTTTCTGTGGGGAAGTCAGAGACCATGCTGATAGTATGACATTTTATATAAATATCTGAAGATTTCTTTTTTATCCCCTGTTTATATGTGGGTGTTAGTTATTTTGTCTGTTTTATTTATCCTAGAATACAATTTCCCATTTCAGAGCATAGATTTAAGTATTTCTTGAGCAATGGAAAGTTTTCTTATTGCATTTAAATCTATTAGGATAGATTTGTTTCAAAAATAGACAGGAGTATGCATATTTTGGATTATGTTTGTCAGTCTTTTTTGTATTTATTGGTTTGTTTCCTAGTCTTTTTTGCTTTCCACCTTATTTTGTTCACTTATCTTAATCTGACCTCAACACCCTTTATTATTTAATAGTGCTTATCCCTTTTGTACAGTTATCAGTCTGGCCTCCATTTCTAAATGAATTACTTTTCAATTGTACTAGCTTTTAACTTCCTTCTATTTTCTGGCTTGTAGTCTCCAAAATTCTTGAATCTACACTTTGAGATAGAGGTTCCTTTTTCCCTTTTGATGTCTATGTCAAAGGTTATGTCCCATGGCAGTGTTTTTACTAGGAAGTTTTTTTGGTCTGTTTTTCCTTCTTTCTTCTCTCATTCCAATTTTCTTTTTTTCTGGAATTATCTTTGTAAGACTCAGTGCTATTTCTTTTTAATTATTGTGTATTTTGAATGTAGTCTTTGCTGCCTGGAGCAGCTATTTATAGGGTGTTCCTGTTAGGGTAGGGCCAGTTTCCATGCTTCATAATATCTGTTTCTTTTGGCACCAGGATTCAAGGATTTATTGTTGTTTTAGCTTCATTTTTCTTGTCCAGTTGATTTTTGTTGGTTTTTGTTTTGTTTTTTTTTTTTTTTTGCTTTTCTTTTCCACTTTTTGGCCATGCCACATGGTGTGTGAGATCTTAGGTCCCTGACCAGGGATCGCCCTCTGCTGTGGAAGCATAGTCTTCACCACCAAACTGCCAGGGAAGTCCCAATAAATTTCTAAAGACATAGAAAATCCTTTAAAAGCAGCATTCATCTTCTTCTTCACTCTGGCTCACCAGAAGATTGTTTTCTGGAAATACAGAATGTGTCTGTGGGTATCAACAAAGTCTAACCTCTCCTTCTTCTCCTTGATGACAAACTGGATTCAGGGAAGTTCCTAATATAAATCCATATGCATTGTTTCCATTCTTTCTAAAAAGGTGGGACCTCTGCTTGAGAATTGTGAGTAGCTTCACTGTGAGATCTTTATTCACAAGCATCTTCTCGGATCCTATCTGCCTCTCTGTTTATAGCAGTCTTTCCTCATGTATAGTTATTCAGACATATAAATATCTCTTAACATTATAAGAGTTTTTCCTTCAATTTCACATTTTTGCTTGAACCAACAAAGTCATTTTATGTCTCTGCCTAATACTTTATCCTTTGTTAATGGACAAATACTTGTAGTAATTTTTGTTACAAAGCTACTTGTTTAATGCTTCCACCGAGACAGTGTATAAAATGCAGACACATTACTTTGCCAACAAAGGTCCATCTAGTCAAATCTATGGTTTTTCCAGTAGTCATGTACAGAATATAAGAGCTGGATAATAAAAAAGGCTGAGTATGAAAGCACTGATGCCTTCAAACCCTGGTGCTGGAGAAGACTCTTTAGAGTCCCTTGGACAGCAAGGAGATCAAACCAGTCAATGCTAAAGGAAGTAAACCATGAATATTCACAGGAAGGATTGATACTGAAACTGAAGCTCCAATGGCTTGGTCACCTGCTGAGAAGAGCTGACTCATTGGAAAAGAAGACCCTGATGCTGGGAAAGATTGAAGGTAGAAGGAGAAGGGGACAATAGAGGATGAGATGGTTGGATGGCATCACTGACTCAATAGATATGAGTTTCAGCAAACTCTGGGAGATGGTGAAGGACAGGGAATGGAGCCTGGAAAGCTGCAGTCCATGGGGTTGTAAAGAGTTAGATATGACTGAGCGACTGAACAACAACAGCAACTCAACATCACTTCCGATGCCAAGTCTTTCCTGACTCTCCTGTTGGGACCTTTTGTTGCAGATAGAATTATCAGCACATCTTCAAACACATAAGTTCTTAGAGTTATGATTATCATAGTAGGTATACATAATTTTACATGCTTATCTCCCTTGCAAATTCTTTGAAGACAAAGACAATAGCTTATTCATTTTTTCATCCTCCAGTTAAAGCATAAGGATTAAAGTATAATACACACCTAACAAATATTTCTTGAACTATTGATGTATGACATCTAATTACCTATTTTATACATGAAAACACTGATTAGATTTGTTATCCTTTGGACATATTCTATACTTAATTATATTAATTGCTGATGATGCTGTGAGGAGTCTTTGATAAGTGGTTTTCATTTTTACCTGTGTTATCAGTGAGGAATCATTACAAATCATTCAGTTATAAAAATCAGGCCAGGTCTCCAATGATATAATCATGAGTTTTTTGTGTTTTCTCCAGTGTACAGTTAGTTGATTCTATTTTGTCATGAAGATTTTTATATCAACACTGGTATTCAATAAATATTTATCAGACAATATGAATTTAATTTTATCTTCAGTTCCTTCTGAGGAATACAAAAGATACTTTTAACACAGATCTTGTTTTCAAGAAACAAAAACTGTGGTAAGAGATAAGACTTGCATTTCTTAAATTTTTTTTTTTCAGATTAAAATATATAATGCAACATAAAGACAAAATTACAAAGCACTTATCATCTAAACATTTTAATATAACTGCAACTAACATTTTATAATATTCCATCACAGATTTTTTTTTTATCCCTATAGTAATATAGGAAAGAATAGTAGAGTGAATTATAGTACAGCTTTGGAGTTAACTGGAAGCTTTGCCTGTGAATAGTAACCTAATCCATTTAAAACTCATAGTTCACATCTACAAAATGGGGAAAATATAACTACTATATAAACCAATTAGCACAATTTCTCAGACATAAAAATATCCTAAAATATTTGCTGGTACCTCAGGTAGACTCTAGTCTAGGATAGATGACAACAACTGTAGTTAATCATTCTGTTTTTCTTTTCCTTAATTTATTTTTAATTGGAGGATAATTGTTTTACAATATTCTGTTGATTTCTGCCATACATCAACATGAATCAGTCATAGGTATACATATGTCCCCTCCCTCTTGTTCTCTCCCATCTCCCACTCCATCCCACCCCACTGGCTTGTCACCGAGCCCCGGGCAATCATTCTCTTTGATAGATATTTTATACTTTTCCAATTTTTTTGTTTCCTTGTCTTTTATTTGTTTTGTTTACAATTAAAAAAATACAACTATAAGTAATGCTCACGTGTACAGTTCCAAATATATTTATACAGCTATTTTTATACTCTTAGAAACAGATTTTTGCTATAAAATTCTTGAAGAACAACTGGATTTTGATAGGCTCATATCAATTATTTTGTTTTGCCTTCAGACCCTGGACAATTGTTGAACTTCTGCTTATTCTCTCAGGCTTTTAGCTTGAGAATTAGTAAATTGTTGAAGAGAAAGTTGTTCCAAATATTGGACTAACCAATTTATAGTTCTCTTTTCTTCAATATTATCCTCATAATCTCATTCTCTTCATGTTTTTCCAATGCCTACAGTTTTCCCTACTAAAATATATATATATATTTTTTTTTTTCCAGTTGTTTTTAGACGGAGATTTGGTTTACAACAGGTGTGTTCAACATCAAAAAAAATTTCTTGACAGGGTAAGCAAATCTAGTGTGATGATTATTTTCACACAGTGCTCTAGAAAATTTATTCTATTATTTTTGAATGGCACTGCTGTTAATTTAATTAGTTTTGGGTGAGAATGAAAGTGAAAGTGAAGTCGCTCAGTTGTGTCCAACTCTTTGCGACCCCATGGACTGTAGCCTACCAGGTTCTTCCCTCCATGGGATTTTCCAGGCAACAATACTGGAGTGGGTTGCCATTTCCTTCTCTAGGGGATCTTCCCGACCCAGAGATTGAACCCTGGGTCTCCCACATTGCAAGCAGATGCTTTACTGTCTGAGCCATCAGGGAAGTCCTAGTGGCTCTTTTTTTCATACGCACATCAATATTTTGTCTCTCCCTACTTTTAAAATTGTTTTTTCCAATGAAATGTGGGTGTGCTGCATCTAATCATGAACTTAAAAAAAAAAAAAAAAGCATCCATTTTCATGTATTGTGCTTCCTAACAATCATATTTCTGTATTAGGAAATTTTTAGGCATTTGTTCCTCAAGTTTTGCTTTGCTTCAGTTCTCTCCAGACTTGTATTCTAGAACTATAATTAAACATATGTTCATTCTAGCCAGTATATATCTTAAATTATCTTTCATATATTTAACTTATTTTTCTCTTTTGGCTGACATTTCAAAAAATTATCTTCAGCTAGATATTTCTGTTCTTCAATTCATTCTACATTTGTGTTCTATGTTATGAAACTCATTCATTTTGTATTTTGTTTCAGCAATCATGTTTCATTTGTGAAAGTGTATTAGTTGATTTTAAGATTGTCTGATTATTAAAGAAAATATTTTATAGCATGCTGAAAGTTATGAATTCATTCAGTGTTTTCTTTTTCTTTTCAAACATAGTAGTCCTATATGCAGCCACTACCGATTCTAATATTTGCAAAATATGGGGTTCTAAAGTGGTCGTTATTATTGCTGACAAAACTTTCATGTTGTACTTTCTTGGATAGTTGTGGCTTTGATTGTCAATTCATGTTTATTTGTGAGATTTGTGACTGATTTTGCCTGATGCTGAGGATTCTATCAACCCTGAGTCACTCTAGATCCCTTTAAAATTATGGCTTAATAAATGCATCTGGGTTTTAGCCCTTATAGCCTGTCCAAGTCTTACAATGACTGTCAAACAATTGTTATTGGCATTGCTCTGAGAAAGTCTTATTCCTACTGATTCTCTCACTGGTTCCAAATTAGAGTTTCAGGGTCAGGTTTCGGGTAAAGTTTTTCTTTCTTTGTTTGTTTTCTTTCATTGAGTGTGGAGGGAAAAGAGTTAGCTGTAGTCTTTAAATCTTTGAAGATTGTCTTTAAATTTTTAAGTGTTAAGAAATACATTAACAACATTTCAGTCTAGGCCTACTTGTTTTGAGAAACATCTCACTTTGCCTTATAAATCTTTTAAGCATATTGATCTCCATACTAAAGCATGAATTTCTCAAATAAGGATACCTAGCCATCATTTTGTATTCACTATTTATTCTAGTACTTCACTAAATGTTCAATAAATGCCTTATTGATTAAAAAAGAAACATTATTATTTGATTTTGTTCTAAAGACCCTCACTTTATAAAAGAAATTAAAATTTGAGATTAATATATTGTTCATGTTTCACTCACCTTTCAAATACATCTTACTTTTTTAACCCCTCCGTTTATCACATTAGAAGGTGTAAGTCAAAGCCCTGAAAGGATATATGAAACCAGACTTATAAATGTTGATGTAACTATTGAGAAAGAGGGAAGATTCTAATCCGAAGGAGTTTGTGAAACTGGGTTGAGAGTAGATGAGAAAGACTTTTCAGAATATCTGAGGAATACTGCACATGAGCAGATGAGGAAAGGGAGAAGTAGTGAAGATTGTCAATATGATGGGAAGAATGGAAAATGACGCTGCACACTGGTCTGATATATATGAACAGTCATATCTCTTACAAAAAAAACTTTTTTTTTTCCTTAGTGAACTCTAAAAATAATTCAAAAGGATGTTAAATGGAACGACATACCTTAAAGTTAAAGGTTAAATATTAAGAACAAAAAAATGGTAAGTGACAGTTAAGTGTGGAAAAAAAATGAAATATGGTGTGGGGAAATAAGTTTTCCCAAATATAAGTTCTTTCTATTTCAACCTTTCACTATTTTGAACTGTAGTTAAAATCATGTCTAATT
This sequence comes from Bison bison bison, assembly GCF_000754665.1. Classification (NCBI taxonomy): domain Eukaryota; kingdom Metazoa; phylum Chordata; class Mammalia; order Artiodactyla; family Bovidae; genus Bison; species Bison bison. Next base: position 72,163 of record NW_011494774.1, on the reverse strand, counting down.
TAGGATCTAAACTGCAATTATTTAAAAGTTCTTCTCCGAGAGATTGCAAGACATAACTCAATAAAAAGTGAAAGATTAATTGTTCAGTGAGTATTATTGCCCTCAATGGTATCTCATATATATAAAATCTATATTGCTTATTTAATCCAAGAAGAAATTTAATTTCAGCTAAGAAATGAAGGGTGTACATCCAAGAGAGTTCATTTTATTTTTCAAGAAGAATTCATCTGATTTCTCAAACCATCAGTAAAATCAGGTCTAGACTCTATGCTCTGCTTCTTTTAAAGATATAGTGACTGTTGATTTCTGCTATAGTAAAAATGTTTTCTTTGATAGTGAATATAATTAGAAGTACTCAAAGGCTTGAGCAAGCAATGAAATTTGAAGTAGAGAAAATACGATTTTTTAAAAATTTTTTCATGTTTTTTTAAATTTATTTTTATTATTTTTATTTTTTAATACTTGCATTAGAAAAGAGTTCTTCTCTGAAAAAGAGTGGTCAGGAAATCTACCTTAATAGCCCAATATTAGTAGCATATGAGCAGAAATATGTATCATGTCTGAGCTGTACTGTAACCTGTGTGTAAGAAGAGATTAAATGTCAGATTTTAAAATATCCTTTGTTTTTTTTTAAAAAAAAAAAATTTAACACCCATTCTTAAAATTAGAGCCATGTGGGTAGTCTAACATCTGCCTCCTGCTGCTTCTGTCTACAGTTGTTAAAACTGTCTTAATCAATCTGGAATTAATCTTATACTTTATTTAATACATATATATGTGTGTGTGTGTGCGTGTGTGTGTGTGTATATACACTTGTTATAGGATAGTAGATCTCATTTTATGTCCTCTCCTCTGAAGTGATTCTTATGTAGAACAAAATCCAATTTCAATTCAGGCTCATTATGCTAACCTTTATGCAAGGTATTATTCAGGAATCATTATTGAGACAACTATCCCAAGACCCTGAATAATGGATAAAAAAATAAAACTGTATAACTACTTGAAGTCACCTCTGTGTTCACTTTGTATATAATTCAAATGTTCATTGAACTCTTTGGTTTACAAGTTGCAATAGATGGTAGTTGATCTTAAATCTTTATAAACTCCAGTTCTAAATAAGTATTAGAGATGTAACATACAACATGGTAAATGTAATTAACACTGCATCATGTTTATAAATGAAATTTACTAGAGCAAATCCTAAGAGTTCTCATCATAAGGAAAAAAAATTCTGCTTTTTGAATTTTGCATCTCTATGCGATAATGATTGTTCACAAAACTTCCTGTGGTAATCATTTCTTGATGTTTGTAAGTTAAATCTTTATGCTATACACCTTAAACTAATATAGTGCTGTATGTCAATTATATCTCAATAACCTGGAAGAAAAATGTCACTAAAAATAAACATAAGTGTACATAGATATATTCCTTATAAACTCAGATAATTTTCATTTTACATTTACCAATTAGTGTTTAACATCTCTGTTTTTCCTGATGTGCAATCATAATGGTTATATGTACTCATGTTGGTAGCCTGATGAACTTGATACTTGAACAGTTTTATTCACCTGAGTCTACTATTAATAGTTCAGACAGTTTCACAGAACTGATGATGTCTATGTTAATTCCCTCTTTGAAGGCTATATGATGTAATAAGGATGAACAACTTTTTTTACTGTTATATGTAAAAAAGAAAATCAGCTTCTATTTACATGTCTTCAGAATGGAAAGGTGTCTGCCTTTGGGAATAGATGAATAATGAACTTGTGCAGAGTTTTCAACATAGGTATATGTCCTTTCCTGCCTTTTGAAAGAAGAGATTTTTAGGAAAGGCCAGCAAAAAAATTTGGTTTTGGCAGTATGCCTGTTGAAGCAACGTTTTTACCATATATGTTAATCTATTTGGTTGTTGCTAGTTTTTTCTCCTTCCCACCTGCCCTTTTCTTAAAATAGAACACTAAGCTAAAAAGGGTAATTATGAGTAAATGGGAATGATGCCATCTTATTTAATTGCTGACTAAGGACATTATTTGTTAATTAATATTATTGAACATGTAACACCAATCTGAATATTAGTGACTTCATGAATATAAGCAGAGATTTCATGTAATTTTCCAAAAAAACTAGTACATTTTTATAAAATAGATGTTATAGAAGGGAAAATATATGTTAGAGCTATTATATTAATCTTGAAGCATGTAAATAAAAACTAACTAGCCACTTAACTGCTACTGTTCTATTTTGGGGGGCGCAATTTAGCAATTACTGGATTCATCCTCTGTTGCTTTTTTTTAAATTTTATTTTATTTTTAAACTTTACAATATTGTATTAGTTTTGCCAAATATCGAAATGAATCCGCCACAGGTATACCCACGTTCCCCATCCTGAACCCTCCTCCCTCCTCCCTCCCCATACCATCCCTCTGGGTCGTCCCAGTGCACTAGCCCCAAGCATCCAGTATCGTGCATTGAACCTGGACTGGCATCTCGTTTCATACATGATATTTTACATGTTTCAATGCCATTCTCCCAAATCTTCCCACCCTCTCCCTCTCCCACAAAGTCCATAAGACTGTTCTATACGTCAGTGTCTCTTTTACTGTCTCGTATACAGGGTTATTGTTACCATCTTTCTAAATTCCATATATATGCGTTAGTATACTGTATTGGTGCTTTTTCTTCTGGCTTACTTCACTCTGTATAATAGGCTCCAGTTTCATCCACCTCATTAGAACTGATTCAAATGTATTCTTTTTAATGGCTGAGTAATACTCCATTGTGTATATGTACCACAGCTTTCTTATCCATTCATCTGCTGATGGGCATCTAGGTTGCTTCCATGTCCTGGCTATTATAAACAGTGCTGCTATGAACATTGGGGTACACGTGTCTCTTTCCCTTCTGGTTTCCTCAGTGTGTATGCCCAGCAGTGGGATTGCTGGATCATAAGGCAGTTCTATTTCCAGTTTTTTAAGGAATCTCCACACTGTTCTCCATAGTGGCTGTACTAGTTGCATTCCCACCAACAGTGTAAGAGAGTTCCCTTT
>NW_011494774.1:25978-69016 GCF_000754665.1 Bison bison bison | reverse complement strand
TTTCTCCACACCCTCTCCAGCATTTATTGCTTGTAGACTTTTGGATTGCAGCCATTCTGACTGGTGTGAAATGGTACCTCATAGTGGTTTTGATTTGCATTTCTCTGATAATGAGTGATGTTGAACATCTTTTCATGTGTTTGTTAGCCATCTGTATGTCTTCTTTGGAGAAATGTCTATTTAGTTCTTTGGCCCATTTTTTGATTGGGTCATTTATTTTTCTGGAGTTGAGCTGTAGGAGTTGCTTGTATATTTTTGAGATTAGTTGTTTGTCCGTTGCTTCATTTGCTATTATTTTCTCCCATTCTGAAGGCTGCCTTTTCACCTTGCTAATAGTTTCCTTTGTTGTGCAGAAGCTTTTAAGTTTAATTAGGTCCCATTTGTTTATTTTTGCTTTTATTTCCAATATTCTGGGAGGTGGGTCATAGAGGATCCTGCTGTGATGTATGTCAGAGAGTGTTTTGCCTATGTTCTCCTCTAGGAGTTTTATAGTTTCTGGTCTTATGTTTAGATCTTTAATCCATTTTGAGTTTATTTTTGTGTAAGGTGTTGCTTTCTTTAAAGAGCATGTCTTAAAATTAATGAACCTTCTACTCCCTTTGAACATACTGATTTCACAGAAGAGAGGAAATAATCATCATTCCAATGAGGAAAAGCATTTGTACATCTATATCTATATTTATTTCTATACTCCATATTAAATGTGTTCATTTTGAAAGCATATACATAGCTATAGTAAAAAAATGTTCCTAACTTTCTACCTTCTAATCACTTGGTAAAATTATAAATATGACAACATACATACATATGTGAGTGTCTTATCTGCCTATGTGTATGTACATATTTCATGTATTTTAATTTCTAAAATAATATATGGGGCTTTCCTGGTTGCTCAGTGGTAAAGAATACACCTTCAATGCAGGAGCCGCAGGAGATGCAGGTTCAATCCCTGGGTGGGGAATATCCCCTGGAGAAGGACATGGCAGCCCACTCCAGTATTATTTCCTGGAAAATCTCAATTCTTTTGTTAATTATCTAGAAGCACCTTGAGTTCACTTTCAGTCATTCGTCTCCTATTTCATTAATATAGTGAGGCTTAAAATTAAACATTTTATCTCCTCCTGGTAAAGTGCACTTAATCCTGAATTCAGTTCAGTTCAGTCACTTAGTCGTGTCTGACTGTTCGCGATCCCATGAAGCACATCACGCCAGGCCTCCCTGTCCGTCACCAACTCCCAGACTTCACTCAAACTCATGTCCACCGAGTCGGTGATGCCATCCAGCTATCTCTTCCTCTGTCATCCGCTTCTCCTCCTGCCCCCAATCCCTCCCAGCATCAGAGTCTTTTCCAATGAGTCAACTCTCCGCATGAGGTGGCCAAAGTACTGGAGTTTCAGCTTTAGCATCAGTCCTTCCAATGAACACCCAGGACTGAGATCCTTTAGAATGGACTGGTTGGATCTCCTTGCAGTCCAAGGGACTCTCAAGAGTCTTCTCCAACACCACAGTTCAAAAGCATCAATTCTTCAGCACTCAGCTTTCTTCACAGTCCAATGCTCACATCCATACATGACCAGTGGAAAAACCATAGCCTTGACTTGACAGACCTTTGTTGGCAAAGTAATATCTCTGCTTTTGAATATGCTATCTAGGTTGGTCATAACTTTCTTTCCAAGGAGTAAGCATCCTTTAATTTCATGGTTGCAGTCACCATCTGCAGTGATTTTGGAGCCCCCAAAAATAAAGTCTGACACTGTTTCCATTGTTTACCCATCTATTTGCCATGAAGTGATGGGACCAGATGCCATGATCTTCATTTTCTGAATGTTGAGCTGTAAGCCAATTTTTCACTCTCCTCTTTCACTTTCATCAAGAGGCTTTTTAGTTCCTCTTCAGTTTCTGCCATAAGGGTGGTGTCATCTGCAGATCTGAGGTTATTGATATTTCTCCCAGCAATCTTGATTCCAGCTTCTGTTTCTTCCAGTCCAGCATTTCTCATGATGTACTCTGCATATAAGTTAATTAGGACAATGAAAATTTTTATCTGTAGAATTTGAATCTTGAGTAGTGCCCTTGACTGTAAGTCCTCTCAGTTTATCCAGTGTATGATGGAAATATTCTTGCCTGTGAATTGAAAAATGTTGGGAAACAATGACTACAGTTTCTTTCCTTCTATTGTATATTACATTTGTTCTGCGTCTCCAGTGGGATCCGAATATTATGCTCCTATTTAGACAGTTTTGAAGCTAGAATCATGACAAATTTTCAAGAAAATGGGGAGCAAGGAAGAAGAGATTTTTGACTTCACTTTGACTTTTAAAAACAATTTCAATCATTAATGGCTTTGACTTGAATTGTACTATAAAGAAAAAAAAGAAAATTCTTTCTTCATGAAACAGTTATTCCCTACCAATTACTGCAATGGGATAAAAAGAGTAATTCGATGAAGTTAGTTTTTTTGTTCTAATGATTCTTAAGAGAGTGTAAACAAAAAATAATTTTCATTTTCACCATTGTGTTATCCAAGTAAAGAGCAAGTAATAGTTGGATTTGATAATTTGTGTCAGGAGAGTGTCTAATTTCCTTGGTTCTGTCTTGCTGCAGCAAAAATTTGAAGCAACAGACAGACCAGGTTTATGACTCAGTTTTATTTGGCAAGCAATGGAAAATACATCCTGTAGCAGTGAGGGCAGGCTGACCCAAAAGACATGAAGAGAAGAGATCCGAGGCTCAATTTTGGTTCCTCTTTTTGTATCTTTTTCCCCCAACCCTGAGCCTACCCTATGTAAATTAGGATAGCCAGGAGGCCTGTTGTTTTACATGAGGTTCTCACTCTGGTCCTTGGACCTTCCTTTGTTCTATTTTTGTGAGCTTTTCCCTTCTTTGTCTTTTTGGTTCAGTTCAGTTCAGTCGATCAGCCGTGTTTGACTCCTTGTGACCCTATGGACTGCAGCATGCCAGGGTGCTGTCATCACCAACTCTTGGAATTTACTCAAACTCATGTCCTTTGAGTCAGTGATGCCTTCCAACCATCTCATCCTCTGTCATCCCCTTCTTCTCCCACCTTCAATCTTTCTCAGTATCAGGGTCTTTTCAAATGAGTCAGTTCTTCACATCATGTGGCAAATATTTAAGCCTCAGCATCAGTCCTTCCAATGAACATTCAGGACTGAGCTCCTTTAGGATGGACTGGTTGGATCTCCTTGCAGTCCAAGGGACTCTAAAGAGTCTTCTCCAACACGATAGTTCAAAAGCATCAATTCTTTGGCACTCAGCTTTTTTATACTCCAACTCTCACATCCATACATGGCCACAGGAAAAACCATAGCCTTCACTAAATGGACCTTTGTTGGCAAAGTAATATCTCTGCTTTTTAGTATGCTATTTAGGTTTGTCATAACTTTTCTTCCAAGGAGCAAGCATCTTTTAATTTCAAGGCTGCAGTAACCATCTGCAGTGATTTTGGTGCCCCAAAAAATAAAGTCAGACACTGTTTCCACATCTATTTTCATGAAGTGATGGGACTGGATGCCATGTCGTTGTCTTTTAGCCACTGCTATTTTGGACTCCTTTTTCGTATTCTAACTACCTCACAATTTGCTTCCTATTTTTTATGAGAGACAGAGTGATGCACAGTTTATTTTCTTCCTCAATCAAAATGGATATTTGAAATAATTTTTCTTTTATCCAAATTAATAAAAAAAAAAAGTAACACGGAGGCTTGGATGTCAAGTCATCTTACACTTACATCAAAATGGCAACATGTATTTGGAATAAATAATCTCATTTTATTTAATATTGTTCAGTTATTCCAGAGTAAGTGGTAACATTTTTGTTTTGGTCCAGTTTCAGTCCTCAGAAATTTGTATTTCTAAGAGATTCATTTTATGCACTATTGGTCATGTAAAGCAAGACAAAATTTTGAAGTAATCATGTGGGGTATAATCACACGTGTTCTAGGAGTGGACTACAAATACTATAAAGCTTTATACTATTGAACATATTTGAGGAACTGTACACTTTTCAGTGTAACACATGTCACCCTTAACAATGCAATTTAGAAAGCAAAGGAACAAAATAAAATATTGTGCCATCGTATGTACAGGTAAAATGGACAGATTCTCTAGAAAAATTGAAACCATGTTTAAGTATATAATTAACAAGACCTTCTAACATTAATACCAGCATTTGTTGATGATAGAGTTTTCTATAAAGTTCCTTATAAATAACTTAATAGTACTTGGACTATATTAGGTTTGTTGTCATATGTCATATAAACAGTTGTGCAAATCTTTGACCCATAACTAGTTCCCTACAGAACTTTATGTGTCAACAAATCAGGGCAGACATTTTTTGATGTGACAACAAGTTCTGAGAAGGCAATTTGGGCAAATAAAATCTCTGGACAAATTCTCCAAAGCATTTCCAATTACTTGGTGTGTCACTGATGGATTTTTATTTCACTCTTGAAATTAGTAACATACACAGCTTGAACCAACAAAATCCTACTCCTTACTCTGAATGTGTCAGCAGTTAAACTGAATCTTATTTATTTTACTGCTTGATGAATTGAAGAATAAACAATTAGTCACAAATATTCCTTTCCTTTTTCTAATACATGGTGGATGTTCTTATATACATGATGTCATTGATGGATATTTATTCCACTTCTATAAATAATGATGCATAAAACTTTAACTGCAGATACATGCCTCGTCCACTCAAAGCATAAAAATGTAATTGACACATTGCTGAGAGATAATGGAGTGCATCACTTTAGGATCCAGATACTCCCTGTTAGTTTCTTTCTTAAAAAGATTCATTAGTCTATGTAACTACCGCTTTTGCTTAGAGAAGTGCACTGCAGAGACACTGAAGAGCTTTCTCCCCATTACATCATCAAATTCTAAGGTGTTAGGGCTGGGGCTTTTTGTTCATGTTATACTCCCAACATCTAAAGCAGCTATTGGCATGGCTATTTGCTGAATCAATAAGTTAAATGTTCATAGGGATAAAGTCTATTAAAATAAACCATTCATTCGTCTACTCATTTTTTAAAAGTAGTTTTCACACCTGTCTAAAATTCCCCTTTTCATAGAGATTTCAGAATCCTCCTGTCTGACCTTTCTCCTGCCACTCTTTTGGAATTATTATTTCAATTCCAATATAACATTTCAATCCTTGCTTTGAATTTTGTGTTTTTCCTGTGATGCTTGATCCTGCTGATGACTCTATTCTTGAAATTATTATATTTTTAAATTAAAGATACTTCTTTTTTCTATTTTTTCCTTGTGCTCTATCTTTAGCCATCTTCTCATCCAAAACTTCATCTACATCTTGTACATAGATTATTTTCCCAGTCTTAAGCCACCTAATCAATTCTCCATATTCTATAAAAATTCTTTTAAAATATGTCTGTTTAAGTCACATCCTTGCTTAAAATATTTCAATATTTTTATCGTCTCTAATACTAAATCTCAGCATAGCATGCAAAACTCTTCCATAGCCATCATTACTCCCAAGATTATTCCCTTCCTGACTCATATATAAGCCCTACACTTTAGATGAATTTATGGTACCAATTGTGGTTCTCCAAGTGAGTCATGATTTTTCATACCTATTGACATGTTGGTTTTCTCTCTTTGGACAGAAGCTTTCTCCTTCTTTACCAGCATTTGAATGCTGATCCATCATAGATGACTTAGCTCAAATTATACTTCCTCAACTCCTCTCACAGAATAAGCACTCCTTCAGCTTGCTTCTCTTGAAAAAATTTGCATAACACAGTGTTGCATTTTCTTTCCTTTTCAAAGCGCACTATCCTTTTTTTTTTTTTTTTTTTAAGTATTTTTGATACTTAAAAAATGCCTCAAGGCTTTTGAGATCTTAGGCCCCCAACCAGGGATTGAACCTTCACCTTCAGCAATGAAAGCATGAAGTCCTAACCACTAGACCATTTGGGAAGTCCAATGATGCACTTTCTAATTGCCGTTTCAGTACAGATATATTTCCTCTACTATATTTTAAATGAATTATTTAAAAGTAATGAGTGAAGTTGCTCAGTTATGTCCAACTCTTTCCAATCCCATGGACTATAACCTACCAGGGTCCTCTGTCCGTGGGATTTTTCCAGGTAAGAATACAGGAGTGGGTTGACATTTCCTTCTCCAAGAGATCTTTCCAACCCAGGGATTGAACCCATATCTCCTGCATTGTTGGCAGACCCTTTACCATCTGAGCTACCAGGGAAGTCTAAAGTAATGAGTGCATTCTTCTACCATATAACTGACAAAAATCTTACTTAAAAGACTGAAGTAAGGAATGAAGCCAAGATACAAAACTTAAAAATTTATAGGCATAGCCAATGCACCAATTTCTTTATGTTAAAAATTTTAATAGCTATACAGGAAAGAGATTGTGTACTGAGATAAATTTATATATGGTATTTGAAAACAGGAATAATTTTTTTCCCTAAATTATGATTATAAAATTGAAAAATAAGTCTTTTTAAGTCAACTCTAAATTTGCAAAATTCTAGAGACTTGAGTGTATTAAGAGATTTAATGGCATGAATAAAAAGGCTTTAAGTTGAAATATGATGGAGAGAGAAAAATATCATGAGAACTATTTAATATTAGACACTATGAAGAAAAATAGGAATAGCAGAGAGTAAAGAATATTTGATAAATCTCTCAGTAATTTTCAGTGAAATCCAACACAGGATGATAAGAATATAGCAGTCTCATTATAAGATATCTGCCTACTGGTACCCAACATGTAAGTCATTTCAGAACAAAGTGAAGATATGTGTGCCTGTATTTGTACATATATCTGGGCACCTATAGAAGCTCCATTTTTTTTTTAATCTAGCAAATCTGGTACAGAATTCACTGGATGACCTTATAAGAAATTTCTTCTCTCTAAGGATTATAAACGAAGACTCTATGGACATGAGTTTGAGCAAACTCTGGGAGATAATGAAGGACTGGGCAGCCTGGTATGTTGCAGTTCATGGGGTTGCAAAGTGTCATACACAATTTAGCAAATGAACAGCAATGACAGCAATAGCACTTGGCACGTTGAAAATATTATAACAAATAAGGAAGAAGTAGTTACTAACACTGAAGAAGCTGGAGACAGTGACCAAGTCATCTTTGTGCTAGTTATTGAATGCAATTCTTGACATCAAACTGTTTAGGGAAGTGATGATGATAGCAAATTAGAACAAACTGTCTTGAGAGAAATATTGACATGATGTCAACTGATGTCAATATTTACAGTGATTCAAGCTTGCAAGGGCTTCCTTGATAGCTCAGTTGGTGAAGAATCCACCTGAAATGCAGGAGACCCTGGTTCAATCCCTGGGTCCAGAAGATCCCCTGGAGAAGGGAAAGACTACCCACTCCAGTATCCTGGCCTGGAGCATTCCATGGACTGTACAGTCCATGGGGTCACAGAGTCAGACACAACTGAGCAACTTAAAAAAAAAATAAAAGGTTGCAAGATAACAAAACTTCACAATATATTACAATCAATCATAAGGAATAATAAAATTTTTTCCATAAAAAAGAAAAGAATCTATATCAAATCTCTAAACACTCAGAGAGGATCTTGGACATTAAAAAAAAATCATACAATTAAATTGGGCTTTAATTTTTAGCTATCTAGAAAATAAACTATCTACAAATTTTTTAATGTCTAAAAGTTAAATTTTATTGTAGTGTCCTGGGAGTATACAGCCTAGATGTCAGTCATCTGAGTCAGAATATATTGAATGACACGAACATTTTTATCTGCAGTAATTTATATAGGCCCTTGTTGTGCTTTATATTCAGAGGAAAATTTTGTTAATTTTTTTTGAGATCATAACACAAGCTATAACTTGTTTTTGAGAAATAGTAAAAGGAATTTGACATATTTATTGTGGATAAAATATTACTAATAGGAATAATTAGGAATATATAATTCTTTGAAGTCTTTCAATTTCTAAAAATTAAATTCACTTAATATTACTTCAGATGACAAAGGAAAAAGAAGAGGCTGGTTTTAAAAAGACTTACTGATAGTCAGTTCTGACCAACTAAGACAGAATGATTTTGGAAACAGACGTATCTCCCACTAGAAACATACAATAAAGTGATAAGAACAGATACTACACTTGACCTTAGCTAAATGATAAGGGATTGGTCTCCAAAATTTAGAAAAAGCTTATGATATTTAACAGCATCAAAACAAACAGCCCACTCAAAAAGTAGGCAGAGACCTGAACAGACATTTCTCCAAAGAGGACATGCAGATAGTCAACAGACATAAGAAAGGATGTTCAACATTGCTAGTTATCAGAGAAATGCAAATCAAAACTATAATGAGACAACATCTCACAGCAGTCAGAATGGCTATCATCAGAAAATCCACAAGCAACAAATACTGAAGAGGATGTGGCAAAAAGGGAATGCTCCTACACTGTTGGTGGGAATGTAAACTGGTACAGCCACTGTGGAGAACATTATGCAGGTTCCTTCAAAAGCTAAAAATATAGCTACCATATGACCCTGTAATCCCACTCCTGGGCATATATCCAGACAAAAACATGATCTGAAATGATACATGCATCCCAATGTTCATTGCAGCACTGTTTACAATAGCCAAGACATGGAAGCAACCTAAATGTCCATCAACAGCGGAATGGATAAAGAAGATATAGTACATACATACAATGAAATATTACTCAGCTATTGTAAAGAATGAGATAATGCCATTTGCAGCACTGTGGATGGACCTAGACAGTGTTACAGAGTGAAGTAAGTCAGACATAAAAGGAGAAATATCATATGACATCCCTTATATGTGGAATCTAAAAAGAAATGAGACAAATGAACTTACTTACCAAACAGAAAAAGACTCACAGACTTAGAAAATGGCCTTAGAGTTGCTGGGGTAAAGGGACAGCTAGGGAATTTGGGAGGATCATGTACACACTGCTGTATTTGAAATGGATAACTAACAAGGACCTATTGTATATAGCGCATGGAACTCTACTCAAAGGTATGTGCCAGCCTGGATGGGAGGGCTTTTGGGGGAAAATGGATGCATATATATGTATGACTGAGTCCCTTCACTGTCCACTTGAAACTACCAGAACATTGTCAACTGCCTAGACCCCATTACAAAATAAAAAGTTAAAGTTTGAATAAAAAGATACCTACAATAAGTCTCAGCTATGTCAGAAATGTTGAAGAATTCATACAAATAATTTCTTTATTTTTATGACTCAATTTTTTATGTGTTGATTTTCTATATTTTTATTTTATAATAATTTTTCTTCTTCAGCTAGAATTAAGTTATAAACACTCAAATTTGAAGAGTAAAGTAAGGTTAATTGATTTGTAGCATCACTACTCAGAAGTGCCTAGAACGCTCTGTCTGTCCACACACACTTTAACAGATTGCATTGACTTTGGGGGAGAAAAACTCCAAGCTTCACTTTTTCCTTATAACCTAGATAATTTATTGTCAGTTGAAAATATAAAGCTGGACATATTTTCACACTGTGTAGGTAAGTTCTATTTTACATTTGGGATAACTATTTCAAAATATGGAAATAGAACTGGAGAGATAACAACAGTTGCCCTCAAAAAGACAAAGCCATAAATATCAATGTGCTGACATCATTCCTTCTTCCCTCTCTTTCTTGTCATCCATTTCCTTTCAAATTTTTATTAACTTAACTTTTCCAGGACTCAATTAACCACAGAAATAGAATACTAAGAAAGTATACTTAAAATTATAAAAATAAAAATGCTATTATTTAATAATGCCGACATGAAAGCTATAATGTTAGTAATTTGTGATAGAGCCCTATTTTGTAGATATGTAAAGTGAAAATCTAAAGGAGGAAGTGATTGACTCTTTGCAAATATAATGTCTGAGTTGGATATTGAATTCTTGAATGTTGTTTTAGTTTACCATAGAAATAAATGACTGAAAAGAATTATAGGAAGAGAGGTTTTCTTCTATAAGGGCACACAAGCATGAGATCAGATGACTCATTGAGAAAAGGGCCGATTTGGCACGGCTGAAGATTACAGTGGAAAGAGGATAGACATTGTGAGAAACGAAGCTAGAGGATAAGCAGGTTCTATAACCTACAGGAGTAGTTTGCCTTACAGAATGTATGAGTTCTGCAGTTGATAGCAACTCATCAAAGGGCTTCAGGGAAACAGAAATAGCATGGGGAGATTTGATACTTAGAAGACTCTAACACAAGTAATTGGTAATGGATGGTGATGGAGGGCAGGAATGGACTTAAAACTCCTTTTTAATAGTGCAGATGCAATGTGATAACACTCAGATCTAGAGCAGTGCAATGGAGAGCAGAGAGATTCAGCATATTGATCAGTGTTGATAGAATTTAATAGCCTTTTGGAAGTGTGGGTGAATGAGATTTAGGGATTGTTCTGGCTAATTTCAAATATTTTTCATGGTAGTATTAAGCAAGATGGAAAATGTTAGAGTTGGATCTGGTTTTGAAGGATGAATGGGATTATGCTGATAATGTAGGGTGACTACCACTTAGCAACTTAATAATAAAAGTATGAAAATGTCTATAGTTGCTGAAAGGACCATTCATATGTCAGACTTTTAAGAATAGCATCACACTCTCCAAATTTTTCCTTCATAATTCCTTCTCAGGCTATTTTTCAATATCATTGGACACAGTCCAATGTCTTGATTAACAGGTCAGAAACAGTCCATATTTGCCTCTCTTACTATATTAATTGGGGTTCCCTGGTGGCTCAGAGGTTAAAGCGTCTGCCTCCAATGCGGGAGACCAGGGTTCGATCCCTGAGTCGGGAAGATCCCCTGGAGAAAGAAATGGTAATCCACTCCAGTACTCTTGCCTAGAGAATCCCATGGATAGAGGAGCCTGGCGGGCTACAGCCCACGGGGTCGCAAAGAGTTGGACACGAGTGAGCGATTTCACTTCACTTCACTATATTAATTATACAGTTTCAGAAATGTTTAATTTTTAAATAATATTTCTGAGATGTTATATGTTTCCTTCCTCTTTTTGTTATATTAATCTATCTCTTTGTAAATGGAAACTAATATCTGTTACTAGAAAAGGTTAATAAAACATATAACATAGGATACTTCTTCAATCGGTTGTTTCAGTCATTGTTATTGCTTAAAATACATATTCATAGGTCCCTTCCCCAAAATCCAATAGCAGCTTTTGTCCTCATTTTTTTTTTTAACTTATCTCTCCTTCACATATTCTGTTTCAATCACTAATCTTGCTATTCCTCATGACTACTGCACAAGACTTTTATTTAGTAATTTTGTTTACATTATCCCCCAAGTTATTTGTAAGACTTTCATCTCAAGGAGGCCTACCTGGTAAACTATTTAAGTTAAAATACCTCGCATTCCCTCTGATCTGATTTTTTTTTGTAATATTATTTTATACTTTATATCATCTTTTCAATTTTACTTATTTATTATCCCTCTTTTTCATTAGAATATATATTCTATAAATATATACACATATAAATTTTTTTTCTTTTGTTGTCTGATATATTTCAGGTGCCTGGAACACTGCCTGTCATAAGTAATGCTCAATGAATTAATTTACTGAATGAAATCTTTGCAGTTGGAAACCAAGAAACTTGACTATTGAAAATCACAAACTCCTGACCTAAAGAGTAGCATATGGATTTAAACAATAATACTTTTTAACAGAAAATAGAAAATTGTTCTGGCCAGAAAATATATTGAACCTTCTTGTTATGTTAGTTAAATGGTCTCTTTTGTCCTGGAATAAGAAAGGTTTGTCTTTTAACAGGCATAAAGCTATCTGATCTTATGCTGTTTCAAGGATAGAAGAGATTGCAGTTCAGTTTTTATTAAAATTAGTAAAACTTTTAATTTTTGTCTTAAGCAGGTATGACACCTCAACTTAAGAAGACATGATATGATGGCTTACTTGCTATTTTTATATTTATTTTTCTGACCCTCTCAGTACTTAAAATTTGACTGCAACCTATAAATGGAGTTCTATCTTATCCACAGCATTACAACACTTGAGTCTTCAGTGCAACTTGTAAGAACAGTTTCCTCCTGTGTATTTTGTCTCCCATGGTACTATTTCTGATACTAAGTAAGAAGAGCAGTAGGATTTAGCAAGTCAGGCAACTGAAAAATCAAGTTTAGTATAATGAACACAATGAATACTTTAACCTTTGTGATGACAAAATGGCTAAAGTATGTTACCAAGTTAGATTAGAGATAGTAGATTTACTAAATCTTATAGAAATGGTTTTGAGGCATGTAGCCAAACTTATAGTAGATAGAGACAGAGATGATAGATAGGTAGATAGACAGATAGACAGGGATAGATGCTTTTAGAAAGAAACAGTGTTTTATGTACTTGTCTTTGGAGTAAATTCAGTTACTGCCAATCCTTGAGTCTGACTTCTTTTCTCCAATTCCTATTCAAAACTCCTACCTTGATATCCTAGCTCATGCTGCCTTACTTTGCACCATGTTATAAACCATTATGGGGAATATGAAACTCTTCTCTATTTTCATAAAATAGATATTTATCTACTTAATTTAAATTATTATGTTTAATTCTGCCTAAGCATCAGATGATGAAGATGAACTTTTATGGTATTTTTCACAATGATTTTTACCATAGAAAAGTGGTAAGCAGTATATGGCAGATGTCAATATTCACAGTTCAAACCCACACCCTTACCCTCTTAACTAGTCAGGCGTAGACTTCAATATTAAAATATTATGAGGAATGTACTTGAGAAAGAAAGTGATCAAATGGTATCCCAATATATTTAGATATGACAATATTATTGGAAAGAGAAGATGTATTATACATGAGACATTAATTTAGCATACTATTTCATAATTGCATTTTTTTTTTTATTTGACTCTAGGGCGCTCTGGGAACAGCAGCTGATTTACTCTGTATTTATTTAAGTCCTAGATGTCTAATCTCCCAAACTGGCACACATATGGAAGAGAAACAGCAGCTAAAAATGATAAGGGGATTGTACGGAGTGCATTTCAGAATAGAACCAGGGCAGGATAGGAAGCATAAATCCTCAAGTCTTTTAGATTTGCAGAAGCAATGTGCAGTTTCAGAAGATTGTAAAATACCACTTTTTCTACATTCTCCATAATTTTCAGTCCCCATGTACTTCTATCATATATGTATATGTCATATATATATATATATGTGTACATCCACACATACTATTATATGATAGCATTCTTTCTCTCTCATTTTTGTTTTTCTAATTAAATCTTCAATAAACAGGAAAGTAAAGCCACTATCCAAGAATTTTTTAAAATGGACTACATATAAAGCATTGTATGTCCTTATTCTCCTTATTTATTATGAGAATTGACTCTAAAAATTTAGATTTTTTTGAAGAATGCTTTGTCCATAAATGAAACTCATTGTAAATTATGAAACTCTCTCTATATATGTGTTTTTGTGATAGGCAGAATAATGGCCTCTCAAAGATATCCACATCCTAATTCCAGAACATAAATTTATGTTAAATGGCAAAGAGGAATCTAGGTTGGAGACGGAATTAAGCTTGCCAATTAAGTGTTTACAAAATAGGAAGATTATCCTGGATTATCTGTGGTGTGTTAGTCGCTCAGTTGTGTTTGACTTTTGTGACCCCATGAACTGTAGCCACCAGGCTCCTCTGTCTTTGGGATTTCTGCAAGAATACTGCAGTGGGTTGCCATTTCCTTCCCCAGGGGATCTTCCCAACCCAGGGGTTGAATCCCTTTCTCCTGCTTTGCAGGCAGATTCTTTACCGTCTGAGCTACCAGGGAAGGCCATCTGTGGTGGGACCACTGTAATTACAAGGGTTCCAAAAATGGAACCCTGAAGCAGAAGTTAAGTCAGAGTGATGGCTAAATCTGAAGAAGGAAGGGGCCATAAGGTAAGATATACAAGAGGGCTCTAGTAGCTGGAAAAGTCAAGGAACAGAATTCTTCCCTCATGCCTCCAGAAAGAAAGCAGCACTGCAGGACACGTTGATCTTAGCCTGCTAAGATGCTTGTTGACTTCTGACCTACAAAACTTCTAGATTATAAATCTGTGTTATGTTGAGCAACTGTTTTTGATGATTTGTTAGAGCAATGATATAAGGCTAGTGTTGTATCTTTGTTTAATAAATGTATCACCATTAAATTAAACTTCAGGGGTAATCAACTTAAATGTTTTAATAACCATTTAAAATTCTATTTATTTTAACATATAGTTTTCTTGTATATATATCAAGATAACAGCTTTACATATAACACAATTATACATAAAATTAAGTACCATTTTTTAAATCTGCATTATATTCCACTTAAGAAACATTAGCCAGTAAGAGTGATTTTGAACATTATTGTCACTAGCATAATACTTTGATAAAGTTTTGATAACCTCTATCTTCAGTAAAAACTAATTTTAAAAAGTTTAATGATTGATTATATTGAAATTTTGCCATACAAAACATAGGTCCTTGCTATAAGTCCTTTTGTTCTATGACCTCCTTCCTACTTTGTAAATTCTCTCAGAATTTGATCTGTGTGTAGAAAAACACATATTTCATATAAGTGTTTAGAATTTTCCCTACTTTATTTAGACTTTTGTAAAAAAAAAAGCTTTTGAAAATGTTCATTTTCACAACAAATCCTGGAGCCTATAATTCCACAGGCTAGATTCTATATTTCTCCCTGTTCTGTGACAAATTTATATCATGCGTTCAATAGTAAATTTTGCAGCATGCTGCAGTGGGCTATATGGTACCTCTTACCACATCTATTAATTTCCAAGAGTATTTTTCTTTGACCATAATTTATACATGGCTCTATATTATCTATCATCAACTCTCTGTCGATCATCTAGTTTAGGAATGTTTATTGCTAAGTTTATTTGAATGAGGGGAACAGAAGAGAAGTAAGGCCTTTTAGTATGAATGTTAGACTTTTGGGAGGATACATCATTATCCTCCAAGAAAGTTGATATTTGGTGACTGACTTGCATAAATTGTTGGCAAGTACAATGGAACATTGTGGTTTAAATTGTTGCTCAATAAATAAACTTCAGGATATATATCTATATAATTTTGAACATATAATTTCAAATATATATAATGATATATATATATGATTAACCTAGTAGGATTAAAGCAACATGTGCTTAAAGCACAAGCTTCCCACTTCATTTTCAGAGTTATAGGAACTGGTCTTCCAAAGAATTCACAAGAATTCATTTACTCCACTGAGCACACATTTCCTTTAAATAATCATTAATGAAGGCTGATAAGAGTCCGTTACACTGGGATAAAATATTAATCCAGAAATTATTCACAACCGCAAACTAAAAAGTAATCTTCAGTTATATAAAGGGATAATTTCAGAAAGGAATAGAAAATTATTCGGTAGTAAGGAAACTGAAGGAAACCATTTCCCAGTATGAACTGTATGGTATTGAACTGTAAATGTGCTCAGCCTGGCTTTATTATCCTACCATTATCCTACCTTTATGGAAATATAGATAATTAGTTTAGAGTATGTATTTGAAAAGCTTGTGCTACTGCTGCTGCTAAGTCACTTCAGTTGTGTACGACTCTGTGCGACCCCATAGACAGCAGCCCGCCAGGCTCCCCCATCCCTGGGATTCTCCAGGCAAGAACACTGGACTGGGTTGCCATTTCCTTCTCCAATGCATGAAAGTGAAAAGTGAAAGTGAAGTCGCTCAGTCGTGTCCGACTCTTAGCGACCCCATGGACCACAGCCCACCAGGCTCCTCCGCCCGTGATACTTTCAAGGCAAGAGTTATGGAGTGGGGTGCCATTGCCTTCTCCGTTGAAAAGCTTTTAAGGTTAGAACTTTTCACTGAGTAAGACATTATGAAAGAGATAAGATAATACAATACTTTGGATCTATAAACCAGAAATTAATCGCGTGTGAAAGAATAGCTGTCGAAGGCAAAGTTCTTCTCTACTTACAATTACCTAAGTATTTATTATGCTTACCACCTACATTCTTAAATTGCCATTCTCTGGGACCAAAAGTAAGCCAAATTGCATTTACATTTACATTACATTTTTCCTTCTCAAGTCTTTCACTTGACATTAGAAACACATGTTTCAGTCAACTCATTATGATGGAAGTGCTTTTAAGGAGATATACACATGACAAAACTTCTCACCATTATTGATAGGAACTGGAAATAAATGTTAATTTGCTAATTGCTATTCCCCCTCTCCAATTTGGGAACTTGTCATTTGATTTACAAATCATCAGGTTCAATCCCATTAATTGAGTTCTTTTGGAATACACTCACTCCTTATAGGAACCCAGCAAATTATTTTTATTTTATTTTTCTAATTTAAATCTATTTATTTTAATTGGAGGCTAATTACTTTACAATATTGTATTGTTTCTGCCACACATCAACATGAATCTGCCACGGGTGTACACGTGTTCCCCATCCTGAACCTCCTTCCCACCTCCCTCCCTGTACCATCCCTCTGGGTCCTCCCAGTGCACCAGCCCCAAGCATCTGGTATTGAGCCTGGACTGGCGATTCGTTTCTTATACGATATTATACATGTTTCCATGTCCCCCCCCCCAAATCATCCCACCCTCTCCCTCTCCCACAGAGTCCAAAATACTGCTCTATACATCTGTGTCTCTTTTGCTGTTTTGCATACAGGGTTATCGTTACCATCTTTCTAAATTCCATATATATGCGTTAGTATACTGTATTGGTGTTTTTCTTTCTGGCTTACTTCACTCTGTATAATAGGCTCCAGTTTCATCCACCTCATTAGAACTGATTCAAATGTATTCTTTTTAATGGCTGAGTCCATTGTGTATATGTACCACAGCTTTCTTATCCATTCATCTGCTGATGGACATCTAGGTTGCTTCCATGTCTTGGCTATTGTAAACAGTGCTGCGATGAACATTGAGATACACGTGTCTCTTTCAATTCTGGTTTCCTCAGTGTGTATGACCAGCAGTGGGATTGCTGGATCATAAGGCAGTTCTATTTCCAGTTTTTTTAAGGAATCTCCACACTGTTCTCCATAGTGGCTATACTAGTTTGCATTCCCACCAACAGTGTAAGAGGGTTCCCTTTTCTCCACACCCTCTCCAGCATTTATTGCTTGTAGACTTTTGGATAGCAGCCATTCTCACTGGCATGAAGTGGTACCTCATTGTGGTTTTGATTTGCATTTCTCTGATAATGAGTGATGTTTTTAAATATACCAATGCGATATACCCTGTTTCCGGGGTCTTTGAAAACAGTCTTATATGGCTAGGTCAAAATCACTCTCTGTTCAAGAACTTTTGTAAATAAAATTCTTCTCTTTTCCTACATATGAATAGTTGAGACCAGTTAGTTTTCTCTGTTCTTTCCATCATTGTTTAAATAAATCATGTAAGAGCTCTTTGTTACAGTAAATGAATAAGAATCACAATTTAATTATAGTGTAAATATAAAACACATAAAATAAAGTCGACAGAGTCCTTTAAGGGACATCTATTTGAAATACAGACTGTTTATTTTGCTTACAGAACTTACATCAAGATTTATAAAAGGGCCATACTTTGTGACTCCCTAAAAATATTACCTAACTAGTCTTGTTGATGAAAAGTAGCCATAATAGCATTCTATTAGATAGTGTGGTTTCCCTGGTGGCTCCGTGGTAAAGAATCTGCCTGTCAACGCAGGAGACTTGGGTTCATTCCCTGGGTTGGGAAGATCTCCTGGAGAAGGAAATGACAACCCACTCCAGTATTCTTGCCTGGGAAATTCCATGATCAGAGGAGCCTCATGGGCTCCAGTCTATGAGGATGCAAAAGAGTCTGACAACCAACTAACCAACAGTAGATAGTATAGAGTTCATACTTACTCTAAAACTTTTAGAATATATATTTGTTTTGATTTTGAAATTTAAAGATGTCTTTTGGCATTAACAGCTTCATTTCAGGTTAAAGGCATATTGTTAAAGTGGGAACTAAAACCTATCTTTTCAACACTGTGCTACAGAACAGAAAGATGTTTAAAATACACACTTCTATTTTTATCAGTATGTATTGCATTCACCCGGGAACTGAAGGCACACTTTTTTCAACTCTGGTTGTCAAACACTAATCCTGAAAATATCCTTGTAATTTGCTATGCCGTTTAATTAAAATGACAATTAAGTCTTATCCACTGTTCATAACACTAGGGAAAAATGACAACAAGCTGAAACACCTCCTACTCCTCAAATGAATGTACACTCTAATGTTGGCTATGATTATTAGTCCAGTGAATTCCTTTTATGGTAATCTGCTTTCAATTTCCTCTCATAGTATTAAAGATATGACAATAATGCTTTACATAGCACATTATGGTTTTCATGTCACTATTAAATACATTTTATTTTAAGCCTTCTAATAATCACACAAAATGCACTTACTAATAATTCCTACTGTATCACCCAATAAACATTTGAAGAGACTGATGATTCAGTGAGTGTACACAATACTCTTCATGCAAGGAAACTTTCTTTAGCAAGTGGAAAGTCAGAATTATAGCCAGAATCTCTTGCTGCAACTTATCCTAGTGTTGTTTCAGTAAATCGCCCTCACTTTAAAGACAGAAAAGAAAATCTCTTTTTCAGTTAAGGTTTCTAGAAAGGGAAGATATTGGGAAAAAAAAAAAAAAGACTAACTTCAGTCAAGCTGAAGGGAATTTCAGCTTGGTCATACCTGAGATATTGGACTTGCACAAATGTGAAAGCTGTGTAGCGAACAAATGACTAAACATAAGTAATTATTGTGCTTCCCAGGTAGTGCTAGTGCAGGAGACATAAGAGATACGGGTTCCATTCTTGGGTCAGGAAGATCCTTTGGATGGGGGCATGGCAACCCACTCCAGTATCCTTGCCTGGAGAACGCTCATGAACAGAGGAGCCTGGGGAGCTAAAGTCCACCAGGTCACACAGAGGTGGACATGACTGAAGCCACTTAGCATAAGTGCAAGGGATTATTAACTAGTTATCTGGCACTGAGCAAGTGCTCAAACGGAAATCTTCAATTTTCTTACCTATAAAATTGAAGTACTGCCGCAATTATCTGTACCTGATGTGAAATTCTCTGTATCAGAAGCAGAACTAATTGAGTCCCAGGTATTGTTTTCATCTGGAAATCAAATATTTTGTCAGTAATATCAACAATACTTAATGATTGGTTATTGAGCACTTAATACACTCCAGGCAGCATGCTAAACCTTGTTCATTCATTTAGCTATTGAAGATACATAAATGAGGTACATTATTATCTTCACATTATGTGTGAGGGGAATAAAGCTTCAAGTTTAGGTAACTGAACCCTAAATCACTCACCTTGCAGGTCATATGAAGCCAGAATTTGAAATCAGTTTTTTTTCTTACTTTCAAGATTCTGCTCTAAAATTAAATATCTGTTTTTTTTTTTTTCTTTTTGTGATTGTAGTCTTAAAATACTATTTTAATGCTTCTTAATTTTTTGAAAAAGATTATTAATTCATTTGGCAGGTATGCATGCTAAGTTGTGTCAGTTGTGTCTGATTCTGTGTGACCCTATGGACTGCAGCCCACCAGAGTCCTCTGTCCATGGGATTCTCCAGGCAAGAATACTGGAGTGGGTTGCCATGACTTCCTCTAGGGGATCTTTCCAACCCATTGATGGAAACCAGGTCTCCTGTATTTCAGTATAATCTGCTTAAAATAAAAATATAAATGCAAAATATTTTAGAATGCTTAATTTTCTATTATTCATCTGTGGTATCAATGTGGCTTTGAATTAATTTCTTTCAGGGAAAATTTTTTTAATAAAATGGCTACTATTTACATATGCATTGGGAATTTGACCTTGTTCACACAGAATTAGTTTATAAATGGACTTCAAAAATTCTATGGTGATTTCAATGAACATATAGTAAGAACATTATTGTTACTAATCTTTGTACTATCATTTATTTAAGTCAATAGTTAATTTTTTAAACAGTTTTTGATTGACAGAATGATTGAGAAGATAGTGTAGCCATGTCTTGGCTATTGTAAATTCTGCTGCTGTGGACATTGGGATACATGTATGTTGTTGAGTTAGTGTTTTCATCCTTTCTACGTATATACCCAGGAGTGGAATTGCTGTCTCATATGGTAGCTAATTTAGTTTTATCGTGGAATATCCTATTGAACTGATGTACCACAGTTTGTTCATCCATTTACCTATTGAAGGACGTTTCTGCAATTTTTCCTTTCTGCCATTTTTTTTTTCCACAACTGCTATAAATATTTGTGTTTAGTTTCTTGGGTAGACTTAAGTTTTTAATTCAGTTGGTACATACCTAGGTATATGATAACTGGGACATGTAGTTAGACTATGTTTAGCTTATATGAAACTGCCCAGCTGTCTTCCAAAGTGGATGAACCATCTGGCATTCACATCAGCAGTGAATGAGAGTTCCTGTTGCTCCATAGCCAATGTAGCAGTTGGTATTATCAGGTTTTTGTTTTGCTTTTATTTTTAATTTTAGCTATTCAATAGGCATGCAGTATCTAATTTAATTTGAAATTCACTAATGGCATGATTCTGGGCATGTTTTCATGTTTGCCATCTGTGCATCTTCATTGGGAAAGTGTCTGTTTAGATCTACTGCCCCCTTTTGAGATGTTTGTTTTCCTATTATTCATTTTTAAGAGTCCTTTTATATTTTAGATACAAGTCCTTTATAGGACATGTAATTTGTAAAATTTTTATTCTAGTTTTTGGCCTGTCTTTTTATTCTCCTAAGACAATATAATATCTAATAAAAGCATTATTGGATGCCTCACACATTTCTGTAAAAACATCACTATCATCTTTTAGATGTCATTTAAATTTATCATTGCTGAAAGTAGTACAAAAGAGAGCTCCAAATTGTTTTTTTTTAAATAAAATTGCAGACTGTAATGTTGTAACTTATTTTATCCCAAAGATTTATGACAAAATATTTAATATCTCAGGAAGAAGAATATAAATCTGCATTGGACATAAGTATATATTTTATAATCTATATATCATGTACATATATATAAAAAAGTTAGCACAAACTTTCTGTTATATATTTAACATTGATATTATATTAAATATATGGTATAATAGTACAGTGTTTTCTCATCATTTGTTTGAGAAGCAAGAGCAGCATCAAATAATTACTACAAATTTAAGCTATCATTCAGCTCAAATTAGACTTCTACCATTTGTTAAAAGGAAGATATCCAGGGATAAGTCTAGCTGCAATCCCTACATTTTCCAATTTCCAAATAATTTATCAGGTCAGCCTACCTCACAAAATATTTGATGGTTAAACTCTCACGCCACAGCATTTCTTGGGTTCAAATTTCTTCACTTTGCAGCTGGATAGGGAAGCAAAATTTGCCCCCCTGAGATGTGTCTCTTGGCATAAGGATTCATTTAGACTGTGCTTTGCTTTTTTTTGAAGAAACAGAAGACCTGGGAAGTTTTTTGATATCTATGCTTTTGATATTATGATCTCAGAAAGAAGAATATAAATATCCATTGGACATATACATTTACTTTGGCCACATGATGGTGAAGAGCCAACTCATTGAAGGAGACCCTGGTTCTGAGAAAGACTGAGAACAGGAGGAGAAGGGGGCAACAGAGGATGAGATGGTTGGATGGCATCACTAACTCAATGGACATGAGTTTGAGCAAGCTCTGGGAGTTGGTGAAGGACAGGGAAGGCTGGCATGCTGCAGTCCATGGGGTCACAAAGAGTCAGACGAGACTTAAGAGACTGAACAAGAATTAAAACTATGCTTTTCCATTTCCCTATGAATTGCCTTCCTTCTCTTTGAAGTCCCAAAGTCCCTACCCACTTTTGTTTTAAGCTGAAAATGGTATTTAAAGTGAGGATTTTGTCCATTTTTAAAAGTTACTCAGATTTTCCCAGGTCTCTCCCATGTGTACATGTTATTAATCTTTTGTTTGATTTTTCTCCTACTAACCTGTCTCATGCCAGTTTGATTCTTAGACCAGCAAGAAGAACTTACAAGGGTAGAAAGAATTTCTTCCTTCCTGAGACTGTATGACCTTAGACAAATTACTTAACCTCCCTGTGCTTCAAGGGTAAAATCTATCTGATTTATAGATTATAGTAAGGATTGAAGTATATTATTTAGAATAAAGTGTTCAATGCTAGTCACTTTATATAGTTGTAAAATATCTAGTTAGAGTCTCCCACCTTAATATTTGAAGCTTGAATCATGGTCTAACAACTTTAGTATCACCTGCAAATTTTTTGGAACTACAGAATCTAAGACTCCACCCCTGATTCATGAAACAAGACCTGGGATTTGCATTTGAACAAGAACCTCAGTTGAATCCTGTGTGACTTGTTCTGAGAAGCACTGCTAGGCATTCTTTGTCTCTAGCTCATTCATCTACATCAGACTTTTTCTGTTACTTTCAATTCCACAGGCCTTTGGTTTCAAATTTATGAGGTTACAAATAGTTAATCTAATAAGTGACAGCAATACTGTATATATCAATCGGGAATAATATATTCATGAAAGCAGGAGAGCAGCTGACCTCTTTTATTGCAATCAGTGTGATTTTTTTTTTCCTAATTGAGTTAAACAATGATAAGAAGTGTTCTATTTCTCAGCATTTTTTAATTGAAAAAAATATTCAATTAAAAAACTCAGACCAGTTAACAGCTGAAAATATGTTTTGTATAGCCCTTTAACCTTAACTAAGCAGCTGTTTCCCCATCTCTTGGTAAGTAGTCTTGCAATCATACATTTTGATAAAAATAGATAAACTGGCGCATTGTTACCATTACAATGGAAAATATTAAGAATTTTCTTATTCTACTTTAGTACGATGTTTTATTGTCCTGTGTTTTTGTAGCTTCTAGATGAAGATTTCAGGTGAATTGTCTTCTGCTTATTTTTATTATTTTATTTCTTAAAATATTATAATATTTAGCCTACCTTGTGATAAATAATCAGAATTATTCCTTGATGGCAATTTTACAAATTGAGAAGTTGATCTAATGAAGTATCAAGCTTTTCTCAGCAAGGGTTGGAGGGCACACTCACCTTGAAACCACAAAAACCTGGCTTCTAGCCCCATTGCTTCCTCTGATTGAGTGCACAACCTTCCAGAACCCCTTAATCATGATAAGACTCAGTTTTCTCTTCCATAAAGTCTTGAAGCTCCAGGAAGAAGGTGCTTTTAAAGTGACTTCTAGAGCAACAGTTCTATTTTTCCATGAATCTTCTCCTAAGTCAAAGTAATACATGCAATGGTTTCCCTGTACCTTTCAAAAGTTTCTACCAGTAGCTTTTTCAACTTATGCTAACTGGACTGAAGATTGACTGAGAAAAACATTCATTTTTGTTCCTTTACCTGATACACATCACTAAACAAATATTTCTTTAGTATTTCAAGTAACTTCTGGGACATTTTGATATTAAAGGTAAAGATCACACATATGGATGGTGAATGAAATTGCCACAAACCAATTTTCTGAGCCACCAGGGAATCCCAACTTTTACAATACTTACTCCCAAAACTATGCGTACTTCAAAAATTGGATAATTTAAACCAAACAAACAAATAAAATATATGACTCACACTAAGTGCAGTATGAGGACAGAATGCCATACCTAACCCTGAAGAAGTTCCTCCAGGCACATCAGTTAAATAGTTACTACCAATAGTACTTTGAATAATAGCCACTCAAAGATATCAAGTTCTGATATCTGGAATTTGTAAATATTACCTTATTTGGAAAAAGGAACTTTGCAGATGTAATTAAATTAAGGGTTTTGAGATGGGGCGGTTGCCCTGGGTTATCTGGGTGAGCTCTTAAATGCCATCATTCATAATTTATAAGAGAGAGCCAAAGGGAAATAATACATACACAGAGGAGAAAGAAATGTGAAGATATAGGTAGAGACGGAAGTGATGTGACCAGAAGCCCAAGAATGCCATGACAACTACCAGAAGCTGGAAGAGGCAAAGGATGGATTTTCCCTTAGGGCAATGGAGGGGTCACAGTCCTGCTAAATAAATTTCAGGTATCTAGACTCCAGACATATAAGTGAATAAATTTCTATTTTTTAATGCCACAAATTTGTGAAGACTTTTCTTAGCAGTCTCAGAAAATTAATACATGGTTCACTTTTAGAAATAAATCTTCTATGAAAATATCTCCCCCCTCCAAAAAAAGTCAGTGGAAAATATTCCAATCAGTGAATTAGATAATAATAGCTGAATCAGAAGTATACTAGTTTAAAAAAATGTAATTCTACTTTCAAATAGCATCTACCACCTCAGAATTTCATGGAGTAGGGGGAAAGATTAGTTGTAGAAAATTGGGACAAAATTTGAAATGGCAAATTTTGGGGACCCATTGCAGTCCATGGGATCGCTAAGAGTCGGACATGACTGAGCGACTTCACTTTCACTTTTCACTTTCATGCTTTGGAGAAGGAAATGGCAACCCACTCCAGTGTTTTTGCCTGGAGAATCCCAGGGACGGGGGAGCCTGGTGCGCTGCTGTCTATGGGGTCGCACAGAGTCAGACATGACTGAAGCGACTTAGCAGCAGCAGCAGCAGCAAAATCAGAATAAAAGTTGATATGGACAACTTATGGTAAAAGGGCCCGTGTAAAGGCAACACAATTTTCTAATGAACTGCAGCGAGATTGAGACACTACTTCACCATGGATTCTGTTTGCTACAGAATTCTCATCCTGACCAACTACACAGAGCCCCAGTGCTCTTTGTGAGAATTATAATGGAAACATGAACTTATTGCTTATTACACAGCTAATTAGTTTTTCACCATGTAAAATATTCTTAACAACACTGTGAGGTAAATTTACTTTTTAAATACTTTGAAAATGAAAAAAAAAAGACCTAAAATATATAAGTAATTTCCTTCAAATCACATACCAGTCAAGTGTTAAAATTACAAATTAAATCTTATAGTTAGCATTCCATAATACACTCTTACCTACTAAGTTGTATGGAAAACACCTGGCAATAGAAAGTTTACAACATGCTTTTGTTATTGGAATAAGACCGATCTGGCCTTCAAAATTGTGGAAACTTTTGAAATACTTCAAGGTCACTCTTAAAGAGGGGAACTCTTTAATATTGACCATTGATATATGTCTGAATGAACTAAGGAATGTTAAGTGGACTCTCCTCATGTCAGTTTTAGCTGGGGACTTGTACTGTCATTTTTTCTACATCTATTTGCAGAGAATTATTTAATGCATCACCCATTTAGCAAATTATAGGAAATAGTTTTTGTCACAGTGTGAAGAACTTTGCTAGTGTCAGAAGAATGTGGCAGTATAGATACAAAGTGCAGCTTGTTGAACTTAACACATTCTTTTGGCTTATTTTAAAGTCTGACTTCTGAACTCAGTTGTTATTGTTGTTGTCACTTCTTGCATGGTTCCTGACTTCTGGAAATTGAGAAAAACAGTGACCCTTGTTCTAGCCGAGACCCACATATAGCCCAAAGGTCAAGTCAAATCTTCTCTCCTGGATACGTGTTAGATATTAGTTAATAAGTGGGCCTTCCATGGCTTTCACACCCTGAGTTTTCTTAAGGTCACAATTTTTTAAAGGTGTCAGTTTAAACCCTATGTTGAAATTTATCTTCAAGCTTTGTTTTGAATCAATTTTATTTCTCTTGAGATTCATTCGCTTTTAGGTATTTTAGATGACTCTCTTCTCCATCAACCCCAAAACTATATTTATCCTAGATTTAACATATATTCTATGTTTTTGTATATTCACCACATATTACCAATAGGACAATTCAAAAATATAAGTTTACAATTCCAGAGTGATTACATGTACATATGAGCATCATTTAGCTTTGTTCCTAAATGCTATTACAATTCTAATACACATATACCTAAAATGACTCCTTGGTTCTATTGTCTTATGAAACCTAGAAAAAAGTCCAAGTATCTGTGACAAATGGGTTACTTTTTCTCATCTGTCAAAGAGAAAGATATTTCCCTTTAATATCTTTCTGGGATGCTTCTAAGGGCAAAGTCGTTTCGCACATTATGTACATTGAACCTCTGTCAGATGTCTATTCCAGCTGCCACTCCTTCCCTTCCTCTTAACCTCTGTCTCCTCTCGTTCTGTCTGTCCACGCTGATGTCACCTGCACCTATCTGCTCCTGTCAACTTTCTTCTTAAACTGCCTATACAATGGTGTTTTGGCAAAGACTCCCAATAAATTTTCAAATAACTGTTTCTCTTCTAAGTTTTATCTAATGATATAGAGGATATATGCACATTTCAAGGTACACTTTATACCATTCCTGTCCTCTTTCCTCGTTGCCCCACAATTTAGTTAAACTGTGGAAGAACTAAAAAGCCATCTGGATCACATAGACAAGTACGACCCCCTAAGGACAGCAAAACAAAATTATAAGCATTTAAATTCTGCTGTGAAGTTACCATCCACACCCTAAACTGCTTATATCATTTCATGGTTAGAAAATAAAGTATTACTTTATTTAAAACATTGTTGGGACTTCCCTCGTGGTCCAGTGGCTAAGATTCCATACTCCCAGTGCAGGGGGCCTGGGTTTGATCCTGGTCAGGAAACTAGATCCCTCATGCTGCAACTAAAAATGCTGCACACTGCAATAAAGATCAAGAAACCTGCATGTTGCAACTAAGGCCCAGTGCAGCCAAATAAATAAATAGTTTTTAAAAATCCACATTGTTATTTTGGCTCCTGCTTGGGACATATCCAACATTTTAACACAACGAGTAACCCACATTGGCCTCCCGCACACTTTGGGACTGCTGATCTTCATTTTGTCGCCCCCTTGTGCTTGCTCTGCATTCTCAGCTCTATTATGTGATCCACACGGATACTGCCACTTTCTTCAGTATCCACAGGGTAGTCAGGAGCTGACTGGGACCTCCACTGCCCCGCTTGCTCTCCCTCTGCTGGAGTAGAGAAATCCCCTGGGTGGGGGTTCGGGGAAAATCCCATGGAACACTAGAGGCAGTTTCTTTTAATTCTGGTAAACACTGGTTTCTCTCCAAGGGCTCATAAGAAACAAAGGGTCTAGACTTGGGGAACTAAGTACAAAGTTAATTTTTGTACTTTGAGAAACTGTCCATTGAGTCCCTGTTACTGGTTCAAGTAAAACAAGGTCGCACATTTTCCTATGTGTTCTTTTTCAGTTTCCCTGATCATCTCTGTCATTTAATTTCCATTAAGACACACTGTAATTCTTTCGAAATAATAACTCTATATCTAAACTTATGAACAAGTTTTGAGATATTTTCCATAGAAATTTTGTTGTCCTTCAAAGTCAGGAAATATGGCTAAATATCACAAATAAATAGGAGGTTATTTACTATTTACATATCAGTTATACATGCTTCTTTTAAATGCCCGGGTTGAGAAGATCCTGCTATCCATATTTATTTGGAGAAATTATTATTCATCAGAGATTGACTACGGAAGTATATGTGACAGGAAGATAAAATACACCAATTTGATTTTACTACTGAAGGTATCTTACAAATATATATCTAGTTTCTGATTCTGGGTCTGCTATTACTACAAATATTTCTTTGAATAAGTCACCTAATCTCTCTAAACTTCAGCTTCTGATTCTAAAAAGAAAAAATGAAGATATGAGCCTAGCTTATTCTGCAGGCTTATTATGAAGTAAAAATGAGGAAAAAATATTTATGAGAGGAATTTGTGAATTGTGAAAAGGAAGCCTACATATCTGAGGATTTATTATAGAATCAATCAAAACTCCTTGCTCTTGTAATTCTAAAATATTTTCTTTTATCTTATTAAATTCCAATTTAAATACTTTATAGTAGATAAAATATAACATGTTTTGTGTTTGATATTTAATATACTATATTTAATATACTATATTAAATCAATTAGCATGTCAGTAATCATATATTTTTGGCAACCCACTCCAGTACTCTTGCCTGCAAAGTCCCATGGATGGAGGAGCCTGGTGGGCTGCAGTTCATGGGGTCGCGAAGAGTCGGACACGACTGAGCGACTTCCCTTTCACTTTTCACTTTCATGCATTGGAGAAGGAAATGGCAACCCACTCCAGTGTTCTTGCCTGGAGAATCCCAGGGGCCGGGGGAGCCTGGTGGGCTGCCGTCTGTGGGGTTGCACAGAGTCGGACACGACTGAAGCGACTTAGCAGCAATCATATATTTTATATTTTGAATAATTATTCATTGCTTGAATAAATACTAGCATGTACTAGGTACCGGGTATATTAAACTAAATGAGAGATTTTACTATTCAATAATTAAATATTATTTAATTTATAACTTATTGAATTATTAAATCCCAATATAGCATACAATAAAAAAGAAATAGCTGCAATGCAAGTTACGACATTCACTGATAGATTTAAATGTAGGAAGCTCTTGGAACATAAAGGTTTCCAGAGGAAAAAGGCATTTTGATTGTTTCACCAATGCTGTGCAGATCCCCAAGTGAAGAAAGAGATGTGTTAGTTATCAGTAGTTTGATCCGAGTAACTTGAACCTATGAGTTTTGTGTGTTAGTTGCTCACTTGTGTCTGACTCTTTGTAACCCCATGGACTGTAGCCTGCCAGGCTCCACTGTCCATGGGATTCTCCAGGCAAGAATACTGGGTGGGTTGCCAATCCCTTCTCCAAGGAAACTTCCTGACTGAGGGATCGAATCTGGGTCTCCTGAGACATATTCTTTACTGTCTGAGTTACCAAGAAAGCCCTAATTTTAACCTAGATGCATCTGACTGAATAAAAAATAAATAAATAAATAACAAAAAAATTAAAAAAAAGAAACTAGAAAACAATGTTGCTTAATTGAATGTTCCAGGGCTAAACTTCCTTTATTCACAATTGGGGTAGAAATTAAAATATATAATTAAGTTTTTCTATCTTTGCTATTTTCTTTTATAATGATTTTATTCTCCTTTAATACCTCCTCTGTGGTCTGTAAATGGCTTACCAGAAGTTCTAGGCATAAATCTTCATTACAACTAAAGTTATTAAGAAAAGAGACCATTTGTCATGATTGGCTCTGGCAAAGACTCTGAGAGGACTTGCTGTTATTCATGAAACATTATTATAGGCAAGAACATGGGTTCTCTGATTGCCCAGCCTGAGCACCATTCCCGTTCTAAAACTGTTGAATCAGATTAAGGTTGCAGAGAGCTTTTTCAAGTGGAAACAGGCTAATTATCAGAAGGCATTTTATGTGTATTTATTTGTTTTATGTGTATTTACTTATGTGTATCTGTGCTTGTAATTGTTTTTTTTAATGTTTTATTCCTCTAGGCAATAACTTTGGCTAGAAACTTTGTGCATTCTCTTTTACTGCTCCATACCTATGGGAAAGGTTTAATAAATATTTGTTTAATGAATTAAAGAATGAGTGATAGACAGCCACCTGATATGAAAGAAGAAATTGAAATTTATATTAAAAATAATACATTTACCTATACATCTTCCTATAATTTTCTTTGTGTCTCTATATCCAAAGAATTCCTTTTGAAATCTTTCATCAGAGACTCCACTGGTATCAATATGCCCCTTGAGTAATGAATAATTTTACTTTAATTTATAATTTAATTCAATTTATAATTTTATATTTAGTTTATATATTTGTTTTGGCAGTAGCTTAACACGTTAAAAATTCTCAAAGGCATAGAATTTTGTGTCCATCTCTTCAGTTTATTAGCTTGTAACAGAAGTTCTGAATTAAGCAGTACATTGGGTTGATCAAAATAAGCTTGTACTTTTTTATGATAAAAATGATCAAATTAATAATTTCATATGGCTCAAGTGTAGATAATTTACTAGCTCACACAACTTAAAAATCTACAGGTGGACCTGGCATATTTTCAGCATTCTGCCCTCATGGGATTGTTTTCATTCTGAGGCTCCGCTTATGATACTAAGATAAATGCCACCAGCATTTAGGACTACATACTTCTTCATTATTTTCAGTTAGAAAGAGTGGGTATTACTTCACCATATTTCCCCTCAAAAGTCCTGAGATATACTCTAGACTTGCAGAACTCAGCCCATGACACAGTTTAGCTGTGTGGGTCGCGAAGAGTCGGACACGACTGAGCGACTTCCCTTTCACTTTTCATTTTCATGCATTGGAGAAGGAAATGGCAACCCACTCCAGTGTTCTTGCCTGGAGAATTCCAGGGATAGAGGAGACTGGTGGGCTGCCTGTCTACGGGGTCACATAGAGTCGGACACGACTGAAGCGACTTAGCAGCAGCATAGTTCCCACCACTGCAGCTAGAAGTGCATGTCAGTCTCCAAAAAGCCATATGGATCCCCAAACTAAAGTCTGGCATAAAATAAATGAGAATGGGAAAAAAGGATGTTGTGGGATGCAGTGTAAACTATTCACTATTTTGTCTCTAAAGAAATTTAATATACTAATAATGAATCTAGCTAAAGTGGTGGAAATGAGAACCTGGCATAATTCCTGGGATTTCTGGATGACAGATATTTATAACTTCAGCTATTTTATGTTTATGAGAGAAATTAAAAAAAAAAATCCTGTATCTTGATTCAAGATTTTACAGACAAGAGTGATTTAATATTTACCCATTACATATGTACCTGATTTAAGGTGGAGAGCATAAACAAAATCTCATTTGGCTATGATTATAAAAAGTGAAAGTGTTAGTCACTCAGTTGTGTCCAACTCTGTGATCCCATGGACTGCAGCCTTTCAGGCTTCTCTGTCTATGGAATTTCCCAGGCAAGAATACTGGAGTGTGTAGCCATTCTTTCTCCATTGGATCTTCCTAACTGAGGGATCAAACCTGGATCCTGTATTGCTGGTGGATTATTTAACTTCTGAGCCCCCAGGGAACTCCAAAGGGTCAAGAGAAAACTATTTTCAATCAAAGGGGACAAAGAAAATATAAGAGAAAAGTGTGGGTCCATTGAAATAGTTGTACAAATACCTTCTTTTAAAGGAAACATAACATTCTAATATTTTCCTCAGAATCAATATCTATGTTCTCTTCTGAGGGCTTGGGCTTTCCAGGTAGCACAGTGATAAAGAATATCCACCTGCCAATGCAAGAAATGCGAGAGATGCAGGTTCCATCCCTGGGTCTGGAAGGTCCCCTGGAGTAAGAAATGACAATGCACTACAGTGTTCTTGCTTGGAGAATTTGATGAACAGGGAGTCTGGAAGGCTACAGTCCATGGGATCGCAAAAAGTAGAAGGCTACTGAGCAC
Organism: Bison bison bison; assembly: GCF_000754665.1. Taxonomy (NCBI): domain Eukaryota; kingdom Metazoa; phylum Chordata; class Mammalia; order Artiodactyla; family Bovidae; genus Bison; species Bison bison. Next base: position 37,621 of record NW_011494774.1, on the reverse strand, counting down.
AGCACATTCTGAGGGCTGAGAGTTAAGAATACTACAGGTATTTCTTGGTGATTATGACTAACACAAGGATTATTATAAATGGAGTCTTCTTACAGTAAAAGAAGCTTGCAGAAATGAAATTTTTGTGTAACGATTACCCAGCTCTCCAAGTTCAGTTCTAAAGAAAGTTTGTGGCACAATTCTAGAACAAGTTGGTAAGTGAAGTAGATATCAAAGAACAGAATTCAGCCTTTCAAAATTAATGCCCACATAGTAGGGGATAGATATTAAAACTGTGTATTTGGGTTGACTTATGAACAGAGGATTCTGTTTGCCACCATTCATGCCATAGTTATGAGATACAAAAGCAATTCCAGGTTAAACCCAAACTAAACCACCAGAGTTATGTGGGAAAACTGGAAAGAGGTCAGAACTGGACCTAATTTAAAAAAAAAAAAAGAATATGCCAGATATCTGGATTAAAATACATATGCTAGAAAAATATATGTTAATTTGTTGTCATGAAGGATGTGAAAAATGTTTTTACAGCCTAGAATACCTTTCAGAGCATCCTTTTAAAGATCTCTGAATACTTAGTATTGTGATACTCATTTAATTCAGGGTTTTCTTCTTATGAATGGACATTTACAATTGCACCATTACAAAGTCCAGGGAGAAGACTTAAAGAAAAAATGCAAAGAAGATAACATGGAGTGGCCCATGAAGTAAGAGGGAAAGCAGGAGTGCTTGGTTCTAAAGACCAAGAAAAGGAAGTGTATCAAAAATAGGAGAAAGATCAACTGCTTCAATTAGCTAAGATAAGTCAGTATAGAATTAGGAATTGTTCAGTGAATTTAGCAACCTAGAAATCATATGATGCAATATTGACAATAGTAGTTCTGTTAGAATTAAAGCATGAACACTTGGTGGAAATGAGATTAAGAGGAAACAGGAAAATGTAGTTGGAAGTAGTGAGGATAAACACTTGTTTTGAAATACAAAAAAATCGAGGCTGTATTTGGCAGGAAATTGGATTCAAGCAAAGGTATCTACTTGCATGCTTGTTCATTCCTTGCTGTTGGAAACAATCAGGAGATTGTGGCAAGAGGGAAGGAGGGCTAGAGGAAACCTGGTTGAAAAGTAAGGAAGAGATAGGATCTGGTGAAAAGGTAGAGATATTGCTTAGGTTGAACATAAGTATTTCTTTAAAGTATTGGGCAGGAAGAAAGAGAATGTGAGTGAAAATATTATTGAGCAGGAATGTGAGAAAATCCACTTGGTCCCTTCTAGCCTAAGACAAGAGCAAGATTTTTCACTTAAATTTTGGTCTGAAAATTATTCAAACGACCTCCATTTTCAAGTTGTAGACATTTGTTTGTTATTTATTTTTATCATTCTTAACAGAATTCCTTGTTCTGGGTGCAGGAGATTTTTGTGGCAAATATTGCTTGTTGACTACATAATACATATATATATATATATCCTATAAAAGGTCAGTTTTCATTCCAATCCCAAAGAAAGGCAATGCCAAAGAATACTCAAACTACCACACAATTGCACTCATCTCACACGCTAGTAAAGTAATTCTTAAAATTCTCCAAGCCAGACTTCAGCAATATGTGAACCGTGAACTTCCAGATGTTCAAGCTGGTTTTAGAAAAGGCAGGGGAATCAGAGATCAAATTGCCAACATCCACTGGATCATGGAAAAAGCAAGAGAGTTCCAGAAAATCATCTATTTCTGCTTTACTGACTAAGCCAAAGCCTTTGACTGTGTGGATCACAATGAATGTGGAAAATTCTTCAAGAGATGGGAATACCAGACCACCTGACCTGCCTCTTGAGAAACCTATATGCAGGTCAGGAAGCAACAGTTAGAACTGGACATGGAACAACAGACTGGTTCCAAATAGGAAAAGGAGTACGTCAAGGCTGTATATTGTAACCCTGCTTATTTAACTTATATGCAGAGTACATCATGAGAAACACTGGGCTGGAAGAAGCACAAGCTGGAATCAAGATTGCCAGGAGAAATATCAATAACCTCAGATATGCAGATGACACCAACCTTATGACAGAAAGTGAGGAGGGACTAAAAAGCCTCTTGATGAAAGTGAAAGAGGAGAGTGAAAAAATTGGCTTAAAGCTCAACATTCAGAAAACGAAGATCATGGCATCTGGTCCCATCACTTCATGGGAAATAGATGGGGAAACAGTGGAAACAGTGTCAGACTTTATTTTGGGGGGCTCCAAAATCACTGCAGATGGTGACTGCAGCCATGAAATTAAAAGATGCTTACTCCTTGGAAGGAAAGTTATGACCAACCTAGATAGCATATTGAAAAGTAGAGACATTACTTTGCCAGCAAAGGTCCATCTATTCAAGGCTATGGTTTTTCTAGTGGTCATATATGTATGTGAGAGTTGGACTGTGAAGAAAGCTCAGTGCCCAAGAATTGATGCTTTTGAACTGTGGTATTGGAGAAGACTCTTGAGAGTCCCTTGGACTGCAAGGAGATCCAACCTGTCCATCCTAAAGGAGATCAGTCCTGGATGTTCATTGGAAGGACTGATGCTGAAGCTGAAACTCCAGTACTTTGGCCACCTCATTCAAAGAATTTACTCATTGGAAAAGACTCTAATGCTGGGAGGGACTGGGGTTAGGAGGAGAAGGGGATGACAGAGGATGAGATGGCTGGATGGCATCATTGACTGGATGGACATGAGTTTGGGTAAACTCTGGGTGTTGGTGATGGACAGGGAGGCCTGGAGTGCTGTGATTCATGGGGTCGCAAAGAGTTGGACATGACTGACTGACTGAACTGAACTGATCTGATTCCCTTACCAAGGAAACCCTAGTTGTATTTGACACGTCTCTGCCAACCAATATCTCTTTTCAGACGGTGATGACATTATTCCAATGTTCTGACTAATGGGATAGAAGCTGGGAAAATTTCATACTTCCTGGCACATGCATCCCACAAATACTTCCTCTCTTAAAGTGAATATGTACCAAATGTCATTGTAGCAAGATTCTTGTGACCATGAGATGGTAAGCTTGAGGATGAAGGCACAAACACTAAGAAAAGTGGAGTAGAAAGGATGAACTGGCAATGAACCTATTTGCAGGGCAGCACTAGAGACAGAGGCAGAGGCATGGGTCGTCTGTGGCCTGCTGCAAGGTTGGGGGTACTGAGTGTAGCAGCATGAGCATGAGTCCTTAAGGCAGTTGCCATTGTCTTCATTACCTCCACCATAGTGTGGCCCCAGGTAAATAACAGAGAGGGAACACGGATGGACCCATCAACAGAAAACTGGATTAATGATCTATTGAGCATGGCCAGGCCTATCAGAATAAGACCCATTTTCACCCTCAGTCAGTCTCTCCCATCAGGAAGGTTCCATAAGCCTCTTATCCTTCTCCTTCAGAGAACAGACAGAATGAAAACCACAATCACAGAAAACTAACCAAACTGATCACATGGACCACAGCCTTGTCTAACTCCATAAAAATATAAGTATGCCATGTACGGCCATGCAAGATGGATGGGTCTTGATGGAGAGTTCTGACAAAACATGGTGCTCGAAGGGAATGGCAGACCACTTGAGTATTGGAAGTGGTCAAAGTGGAGATGGCAAGAGTGAACAATAATATTTTAGGAATCAGTGAACTAAAATGGACCAGAATGGGTAAATTGAACTCAGATGACCATTATATCTATTACTGTGTGCAGGAATCCCTTAGAAGAAATGGAGTGGCCATCATAGTCAACCAAAGAGTCCTGAATGAAGTACTTGGATGCAATTTCAAAAACGACAGAATGAACTCTGTTCATTTCCAAGGCAAACCATTCAATATCACAGTAAACCAAGTCTATGTTCTGACCAATAAAGCTGAAAAAGCCGAAGTTGACTGGTTCTATGAAGACCTACAAGACCTTCTAGAACTAACACTCAAAAAAGCTGTCCTTTTCAATATAGGGGACTGGAATGCAAAAGTAGGAAGTCAAGAAATATCTGGAGTAACAGGAAAATTTTGTCTTGGAGTACAGAATGAAGAAGGGCAAAGGCTAATACAGTTTTGCCAAGAGAACACATTGGTAATAGCAAACATTCTCTTCCAACAAAACAAGAGAAGACTCTATACATGAAGTTAATAGACGGTCAACACCGAAATCAGTATATTTACTGATTATATTCTTTGCAGCCAGAGATGGAGAAGCTCTGTACAGTCAGCAAAAGCAAGACTGGGAGCTGACTGTGACTCAGATCATGAACTCCATACTGCCAAATTCTTACTTAAATTGAAAAAAGCAGGGAAAACCACTAGACCATTCAGGTATGACCTAAATAAAATACCACATGATTATACAGTGGAAGTGAGAAATAGATTCAAGGGATTAGATCTGATAGATAAACTGCTTGAAGAACGATGGGCAGAGGTTCATAACATTGCACAGAAGGTGGGGATCAAGATTATCCCCAAGAAAAAGAAATGCAAAAGGCAAAGTGGTTTTCTGTCTCAGAAATAGCCTTACAAATACCTGTGAAAAGAAGAGAAGTGAAAAGCAAAGGAGAAGAGGAAAGACATACCAATTTGAATGCAGAGTTCCAAAGAATAGCAAGGAGAGACAAGAAAGCATTCCTCAGCAATGAATGCAAAGAAATAGAGGAAAACAACTGAATGTGAAAGACTAGAGTTCTGTTCAAGAGTATTAGAGATCCCAAGAGAACATTTCATGCAAAGATGGGCACAATAAAGGACAGAAATGATATGGACCTAACAGAAGCAGAAGATATTAAGAAGAGGTGTCAAGAATGCACAGAAGAACTATACAAAAAAGGTCTTGATGACCCAGATAATCACGATGGTATGTATGATCACTCACCTAGAGCCAAACAGCCTGGAATGTGAAGTTAGGTGGGCTTTAGGAAGAATCACTATGAACAGAGCTAGTGGAGGTGATGAAATTCCAGTTGAGCTATTTCAAATCCTAAAACATGATGCTGTTAAAGCGCTGCACTCAATATGCCAGCAAATTTGGAAAACATGGCAGTGGCCACAGGGCTTGAAAATGTCAGTTTTCATTCCAATTCCAAAGAACGGCAATGCCAAAGAGTGGTCAAACTGCTGCACAATTGCACTCATCTCACATACTAGAAAAGTAATGTTCAAAATTCTCCAAGCCAGCCTTCAACAGTACATGAACTGTGAACTTCCAGATGTTCAAGCTGGATTTAGCAAAGGCAGAGGAACCAGAGATTACAATGCCAACATCCATTGGGTCATCAAAAAAGCAAGAGAGTTGAAGAAAAAACATCTACTTCTGCTTGACTGACTATGCCAAAACCTCTGACTGTGTGGATCACAACAAACTATGGAAAATTCTTAAAGAGATGGGAATATCAGACTACCTGACATGCCTGCTAAGAAATCTGTATGTAGGCCAGGAAACAACTGTTAGAACAGGACATGAAACAGCAGATTGGTTCCAAATAGGAAAAGGAGTATGTCAAGGATGTATATTGTCACCCTGATTATTTAACTTATACGCAGAGTACATCATGAGAAATGCTGGGCTGGATGAAACATAAGCTGGAATCAAGATTGCCAGGAGAAATATCAATAATCTCAGATATGCAGATAACACCACCCTTATGGCAGAAAGTGAAGAAGAACTAAAGAGCCTCTTGATGAAAGTGATAGAGGAGAGTGAAAAAGTTGGCTTAAAGCTCAACATTCAGAAAACTAAGATCATGGCATCCGGTCCCATCACTTCATGGCAAATAGATAGAGAAACAGTGGAAACAGTGTCTGACTTTATTTTTAGGGTCTCCAAAATCACTGCAGATGGTGATTGCAGCCATGAAATTAAAAGACACTCCTTGAAAGAAAAACAATGACAAAACTAGACAGTATATTAAAAAGCAGAGATATTACTTTACCAGCAAAGGTCTATCTAGTCAAAGCTATGGTTTTTTTCCATAGTTTGTATGGATGTGAGCATTGGACCATAAAGAAGGTGAAGCACTGGAGAACCGTTGCTTTTGAACTGTGGTGTTGGAGAAGACTCTTGAGAGTCCCTTGGGCAGCAAGGAGATCCAACCAGTCCATCCTAAAGGAAATCAATCCTGAATATTCATTGGAAGGACTGATACTGTAGCTGAAACTCCAGTTCTCTGGCCACCTGATGCAAAGAACAGCCTCGTTGGAAAAGACCCTAATGCTGGGAAAAACTGAGGGCAGAAGAAGAAGGGTGCAACAGAGCATGAGATGTTTGATGACAACATCAACTCAATGGACGTCGTTTGAGAAAACTCCAGGATACTGATAGAGATATTGATGAATAGTGAAGCCTGGCTTGCTGCAGCCCATGGAGTCACAAAGAGTTGGACAGGACAGAGCGACTGAACAACAACAATTTGCCCCTCACGCTTCTGCACATCTTGGGACAGCTTTTGTGTTTGACTCTAGACTACTTTGTCAAGGCTGTTTGTAAAGCAAACAGGCCATGATAATAAAGATGTGTCTCCCTCTGGGCAAAAACAGATTTGTTTCCTATGCAAGATAATCAAGATAATGCCTTCCCCTGGCACACTGATTGGGTAGATTTTCTAATAGTCCCCTTATAATGAAAGATTTTTCCCTAAGGCCAAGTTTCTTAACTTGGAGGCAAATCCTCTACAAGTGTCAGCAACCATGTGGATTAGTCTATTCCTATGAAACACAAGTAGGTAAGAGAAACCTATAAGAGCATGAAGCACATGCCACCTGCTATGCCCTAAGTATTAAAGTATTTTGCATCTGAGCCAGGATTCTTGTGTATTCTGCCAGCATCCTTGAAAGTATAGTAAGCTCATTTACAGTGGTTTCTTTTTCAAAAAATTCTTATTTATTTATTTTTGGCTGTGCTGGATCTTCACTGCTGCACACAGGCTTTCTCTAGTTGCAGTAAGCGGCAGTAATCTTCATTGCAGCATGTAGATTTCTCATTGTGATGGCTTCTCTTGTTGCAGAGCTCAGGCTCTAGAGTGTGCAGGCTTCAGTAGTAACAGCATATGGGTTTAGTTGTTCCATACCAGGTGGGATCTTCCTAGACCAGAGACCAAACCTGTGTCTACTGCATTGACAGGTGGGCTCTTAACTACTGGAAGAATCACTTAATCACCAAGGAAGCCCCTGAAAGTGGTTTAAAATCTCAATTCTTCAGAGTTCTTGGCATCTTGGTATTATTCAACATCGTAACTCAGTAGTCAAGTATTGCCCTAAAAAATACTTGCCATATTTGCATCTTAAAGCCTTTGACACTGTAATAAAGGAATTTATAATGTCATACCCTATAAATTACCTTCCCATGAAATCTTCACTGGTTCTATGTTCTGAATTAATTACTGCCATTCTTGTTCTCTTTAGAACTTTGCAATTAATACATCATTTAATTAATCCTACTTTTTAAAATTAATTTTATGTGTGATGTCTTTCCACTTGATTGTGAATAACTAATGAGAAAGAGTGACAGTTTCTTCATATTTGATTTTTCAAAGCACCTTGCCCAGTTTGTCTAAATATAATACAACACATACACCTTTGAATTTTCAATAATTTTAATAATAAAATAAATTCCTTAATACTGATTTGAATAATTAATGCATTTATGTGGCATGTTAACATTTTCAAAGGACTCACACATATTATCTAACATAATGAATTATATTCTAACCTTCCTGTGCAGTAAGAATATTATATCGATAAAATGGACTGCATGGATTCAGTTCTGATTCCTAGCTTCATGTATTTCCTTTGGAATTTTAATGACTGTGAAAACTACTCAGTTTGTTTTATTTCAAACTTTTTACTTCCCACAAATAGTAAATAAAGTTGGCATTTAAAAAAAATTTGTTTCGCTCTCATTGTACCTCCAGGCTTTCTTCTAGAAAAGTTCAAAGCCATTATTCAATTTAAGAAATGTTACAAGAAGAAAGATACCAAAAAGGTCTGAAGTATGTTATGATCCTTCTACAGAGAAAGAAGCAGTCAATTTGTATGCAAAAGTGAAGTAAAAAGTCAAAATTATGTTAATAAAGAGTAGTATTAATACAACACTAGAGCAGATTAAAAATAAGAAATGAGAATTTTATGTTTAATATGTCATGTTGAAATCATGTAAATTTTCTACTGTAATTATTGTTATTCTTTTAATCCCCACTTGATAATGCTCTTCATAATCACTACACAATTCCTAAAGGAGAATAGACATGAATACAATTATCAAGAAATAATACAGTCTAGAACATATTATGCTTGCTCTTGCTCTTTTAACTGTTACAGTAGACATGATATATTAATAGGTTTAATCGAGATATCCAAGTGCATGAAATTATTTGGTTGAAAATGAACACCTCCTCTGTTTGTTGATTGTATATACATGTATGTTTTGTGTATGTGTGTGTGTGTGTGTGTGTGTGTGTGTTTGGAGGGGGCCAGGAGGAACACAGGAGAAAATCTGTTAATGAGGCAGTATTTACCAACATAAAAATGAGACATTATATTGATTAGAATATTTTGCTCACTTGTTTAGTCACTAATCCTGTCTGACTCCTTGTGACCCCATGAACTGCAGCATACCAAGCTTCCCTGTCCTTCACCCTCTCTAACTCATATCCATTGAGCCAGTGATGCCATTCAATCAACTCATCCACTGTTGATCAAATCTCTTCCTGCCCTCAATCTTTCCCAGCATCAGGGTCTTTACCAATAACTCAGCTCTTCCTATCAGGTGGCCAAAGTATTGGAGCTTCAGCTTCAGCATAAGTCTTTCCAATGAATATTCAGGGTTGATTTCTTTTAGGATTAACAGATTTGATCTTCTTGCTGTCCAAGGCACTATCAAGAGTCTTCTCCAGTATCACAGTTTGAAAGCAGCAGTTCTTTGGCTCTCAATCTACTCTATGGTCTAATTCTCACATGTGTACATGACTACTGCAAAAACCATAGCTTTGACTATACAGACCTTTGTGGGAAAAGTGATATCTCTGCTTTTTAATATGCTGCCTAGGTTTCTCAATATCTCTTCTTCCAAGAGGCAAGCCATATTTTAATTTCATCGCTGCAGTCACTGTCTGCAGTACTTTTGGAGCCCAAGAAAATAAAGTCTGTCACTGATTCCATTGTTTCCCCATTTATTTGACAGGAAGTGATGGGACTAGAAGCCATGGTCCTAGTATATTGAATGTTGAGTTTTAAGCCAGCTTTTTCACTCTCTTCTTTCACATTCTCAAGAGTCTCTCTAGTTTCTCTTTGCTTTATGCCATTATGGTGGTGTCATCTGCATGTCTGAGATTACTGACATTACTCCTGGCAATCTTGAATCTAGGTTGAGCTTTATTCAGCCAAGCTTTATGCATGATGGACTCTGCATATAAATTATATAAGCAGGGTGATGATATACAGCCTTGACATACTCCTTTCCCAATTTAGAACCAGTCTATTGTTCCATGTCCAGTTCAATTCTGTTCAGTCGCTCAGTCGTATCTGACATTTTGAGAGCCCACGAATTGCAGCACTTGAGGCCTCTCAGCCCATCACCAACACCGGGAGTTTTTCCAAACTCATGTCCATCGAGTCAGTGACACCATCCAGCCATCTCATCCTCTGTCATCCCCGTCTCCTCCTGCCCCTAATCCCTCCCAGCCTCAGAGTCTTTTCCAATGAGTCAGCTCTTTGCATGAGGTGGCCAAAGTATTGGAGTTTCAGCTTTAGCATCAGTCCTTCCAAAGAACACCCAGGACTGATCTCCTTTAGAATGGACTGGTTGGATCTCCTTGCAGTCCAAGGAACTCTCAAGAGTCTTCTCCAACACCACAGTTCAAAAGCATCAGTTCTCAGCGATCAGCTTTCTTCACAATCCAACTCTCACATCCATACATGACCACAGGAAAAACCATAGCCTTGACTAGACGGACCTTTGTTGGCAAAGAAATGTCTCTGCTTTTGAATAAGCTATATAGGTTGGTCATAACTTTCCTTCCAAGGAGTAAGTGTCTTTTAATTTCATGGCTGCAATCACCATCTGCAGTGATTTTGGAGCCCCCAAAAATAAAGTCAGCCACTGTTTCCACTGTTGTGCCATCTATTCCCCATGAATGGATGGGACCAGATGCCATGATCTTCATTTTCTAAATGTTGAGCTTTAAGCCAACTTTTTCACTCTCCTCTTTCACTTTCATCAAGAGGCTTTTTAGTTCCTCTTCACTTTCTGCCATAAGGGTGGTGTCATCTGCATATCGGAGGTTATTGATATTTCTCCTGGCAATCTGATTCCAGCTTGTGCTTCTTCCAGTTTAGCGTTTCTCATGATGTACTCTGCATATAAGTGAAATAAGCAGGGTGACAATATACAGCCTTGATGTACTCCTTTTCCTGTTTTGAACCAGTCTGTTGTTCCATGTCCAGTTCTAACTGTTGCTTCCTGACCTGCATATAGGTTTCTCAAGAGGCAGATCAGGTGGTCTGGGATTCCCATCTCTTTCAGAATTTTCCAGTTTATTTTGATCCACACAGTCAAAGGCTTGGCATAGTCAGTAAAGCAGAAATAGATGCTTTTTCTAGAACTCTCTTCCTTTTTCAATGATCCAGCAGATGTTGACAATTTGACCTCTGGTTAATCTGCCTTTTCTAAAACCAGCTTGAACATCTGGAAGTTCACTGTTCATGTATTGCTGAAGTCTGGCTTGGAGAATTTTCAGCATTACTTTAGCAGCGTGTGAGATGAGTGCAATTGTGCAGTAGTTTGAGCATTCTTTGGCATTGCCTTTCTTTGGGATTGGAATGAAAACTGACCTTTCCAGTCCTGTGGGCACTGTTGAGTTTTCCAGATTTGCTGGCATATTGAGTGCAGCACTTTCACAGCATCATTTTTCAGGATTTGGAATAGCTCAACTGGAATTCCATCACCTCCACTAGCTTTGTTCATAGTGATGCTTTCTAAGGCCCACTTGACTTCACATTCTAGAATGTCTGGCTCTAGGGGCGTGATCACACCATTGTGATTATCTTGGTCATGAAGACCTTTTTTGTACAGTTCTTCTGTGTATTCTTGCCACCTCTTAATATCTTCTGCTTCTGTTAGGTCCTTACCATCTGTCCTTTATTGAACCCACCTTTGCACGAAATGTTCCCTTGATATCTCTAATTTTCTTGAAGAGATCTCTAGTCTATCCCATTCTTTTGTTTTCCTCTATTTCTTTGCATTGATCGCTGAGGAAAACTTTCTTATCTCTCCTTGCTATTCTTTGGAACTCTGCATTCAAATGCTTATATTTTTCCTTTTCTCCTTTGCTTTTCACTTCTCTTCTTTTCACAGCTTTTTTTAAGGCCTCTCCAGACAGCCATTTTACTTTTTTGCATTTCTTTTCCATGGGAATGGTCTTGATCCCTGTCTCCTGTACAATGTCACGAACCTTTGTCCATAGTTCATCAGGCACTCTATCTATCAGATCTAGTCCCTTAAATCTATTTCTCATTTCCACTGTATAATCATAAGGGATTTGATTTAGGTCATGCCTGAATGGTCTGGTGGTTTCCCCTCCTTTCTTCAATTTCGATCTGAATTTGACAATAAGGAGTTCATGATCTGAGCCACAGTCAGCTCTCGGTCTTGTTTT
>NW_011494774.1:18624-25878 GCF_000754665.1 Bison bison bison | reverse complement strand
TCCAGTCCCCTATAATGAAAAGGACATCTTTTTTGGGTGTTAGTTCTAAAATGTCTTGTAGGTCTTCATGAAACCATTCAACTTCAGCTTCTTCAGCGTTACTGCTTGGGGCATAGACTTGGATTACTGTGATATTGAATGGTTTGCCTTGGAAATGAATAGAGATCATTCTGTCATTTTTGAGATTGCATCCAAGTACTGCATTTTGGACTCTTTTGTTGACCGTGATGGCTATTCCATTTCTTCTAAGGGATTCCTGCCCACAGTAGTAGATATAATGGTCATCTGAGTTAAATTCACCCATTGCTTCTTGACCAGCATACAGGTTTCTCAGGAGGCAAGTAGGGTAGTCTGGTATTCCCATCTCTTTAAGAATTTCCACAGTTTATTGGGATTCACACATTCAAAGGCTTCAGCATAGTTAATGAAGCAGAAGTAGATTTTTTTTTTTTTCTGGAATTCTCTTGCTTTGTCTATGATCCAAAAGAGTTTGGCAATTTAGTCTCTGGTTCCTCTGCCTTTTCTAGGTACAGCTTGTACATCTTGAAGTTCTCAGTCCATGTACTGCTGATGCCTAGCTTGAAGGATTTAGATCACAACCTTGCTAGAATGTGAGATGAGTGCAGTTGTGTGGTAGTCTGAACATTCTTTGTCATTTCTCTTCTTTGGGATTGGCATTAAAATGGACCTTTTCCAGTCCTGTGGTCACTGCATTGTTTTCTAAATTTGCTTACATATTGAGTTATCAGCATCATCTTCTAGGATTATAAATAGCTCAGCTGGAATTTCATCCTCCACTAGCTTTGTTCATAGTGATGCTTCCTAAGGCCCACTTAACTTCACATTCCAGGATGTTTGGCTCTAGGTGAGTGATCACACTGTCGTGGTTATCTGGGTCATTAGGACCATTATTTTGTACAATTTTTCTCTGTATTCTTGCCACCTCTTCTTCAAATCTTCTGCTTCTGTTAGGTACATACCATTTCTGTCCTTTATTGTGCCCATCTTTGCATGAAATGTTCCCTTGGTATCTCTAGTTTCCTTTTAGAGATCTCCAGTCCTTCCCATTCTGCTCTTTTCCTGTGTTTCTTTGCATTGTTCACTTAAGAAGGCTTTCTTATCTCTCCTTGCTATTCTTTGGGACTGTGCATTCAAATGGTATATCTTTCTTTGTCTCCTTTGCCTTGCACTTCTCAGCCTCCTCAGACAACCATTTTGCCTTTTTGCATTTCTTTATCTTGGGGATGGTTTTCACCACCGTCTTCTGTACAAGGTTAGGGACCTTCATCCATAGTTCTTCAGGCACTCTGTCTATCAGATCTCATTCCTTGATTCTATTTGTCACTTCCTCTGTGTTATCATAAGAGTTTTGATTTACATTATATCTGAATGGTCTAGTGGTTTTCCCGACTTTTTTTGAGTCTGAATTTTGCAATAAGCAGTTCATGATCTGAGCCACAGTCAGCTCCCGGTCTTGTTTTTGCTGACTGTGTAGAGCTTCTTCATCTTTGGCTGCAATAATGGGAGATAAATTTCTCAAAATATAAGTAGAGTAACTTAATGTCACCAAATAATTGCAAGAAATCTTATTTACGGGGAAGTAATTTTTTTCTGTAATTTTTTTAGTTGGAATATCATTGCTTTACAATATTGTGTTGGTTTCAGCTGTACAATGAAGTGAATAATCTGTATACATTATATCCCCTGCCTCTTAAGCCCTCCTCCAACCCATCCCACTCAACTAAGTCATCACACAGCACTGAAGTAAGCTTCCTATGCTATACAGCATGTTCCCTCTCTCTATTTTACCCATGACAATGTATATATACCTCAATGATAATATCCCAATTTCTTTCAACCAATACAAAATTAATTACATAGCAAAATAAGACTATTTTTCTAATTAATAATCTTGAAGTAAAATTAATTTTGGTAATATGTCCCCTGGGGGGGGAAAATAGCATGTGTTTAAACAATTCCTTCTGTGTACACACGTTTTTAGGACAGGGGACTCTCATTTAATTTTATTGCTTCACCTCAAACATGTGAATACATAAAACAGATTTATTTTATCAGTTTAAATCAGAGATTTGATATTAAAATGGCAGCATAGACCAGCTTGGATTCAGGTGATGTGGGTTGGTACTCTGGATCTTCCAGGCCCTTTCTGAAGACTGAAGCCACCACTCAGCAACAACTAGGACTTAATTAGAAGATACAAAAATAGGTTCTTGGATCTTCACTTTTTCCTTACAGTCTGTATTTAATTCATCAGAAGATCTCTTTCTTTTCCCTTCTCTCTTTAAGATTTATCTGGAATTGAAACTCTTCTCATCAGTCAGTAAAATCTTGGCCAAGTAATTATCTTTTAACTTATTGCAATGCCATTCTTAACAGATATTTCTGGTTCTTTCCAGGTAACCACACAAACACACAAAAGCAGCTGCTTCTTTATTTTTTTAGGTCAAGTGATGCTTCCTCTCTATCATAACTCTATGGTATAACTCAAAGAAAATGGCAAAGCCCGTATGAAGGCCCATGAAGTCCCACGTGTTCTTATCCCCTTTTACCTCTCTGATCTCAGGAGCTACTTGTCTAGTTCCCTTGCACCTCTTTCGTCACAGTGATACAGTTGCTAAAAACTGAAGCACTTAGCCTTGTACATAGTGGTTACTCAGAAAACTTTTACTGAATGAATTTTTAAAATGTGGGGTAGTCTCACATCCCAATGCATAAAGATATCCAGTAGCACATCATAAGCCACCTCATAAGTATAACAGAGACACTCCAATGAGTCAGAAAATTCCAGGGGATTTAGAAGTTCTATGTCAGAAATCTGAATCAAAGACTGGAAACTTTTCATTATACTACACTTCACATCCTCTAAGTCTTTCCTCAAATGTCACATTCCTAGAAAGGTCCTTCCTGATCATTAGTAATAGTTTGACTTCCTTTTTTCATGCTTGAACATTGACTTCTTTTAAAACTCACTTTTGTTCCTCTTTTGCCCCACATTTGGACAGATTAACAAGAAAGCCCACATATGTCTCCTTTTCTGGTCCAGTGGGCAATTTAAATCTTACAAATCTCCAGCTTTCACAGGGGAAAGTATCCCCAGTTCTGCCCTCCAGCATTCTGAAAGTCCTAACCTAGATCCTCTTCCTTCATAAAGGCAGCCCAAGCCTTCTTCTGCTCACTCTTCTCTCCTCTGAGAGTTTCTTTGTGATGATACAGTTTCTCTCAAATTATCTTGGGGTGTGGCGTCAGAAGTCTTGATATCTGGACCATATTTTGGGTGGGGTTAAATCTTGCTTCTCTCTATAGTAACATATAAGGTTACTTAACCTCAAAATATTTCCTTAACTAAAACCACATCTGTGATTCCTAGTGACATTATTTAATTTATTTTTATTATAAATTTATCAACAGCTAATATTCTAAAGATTATTTTCTTCATTTATTATGCATCACTCCCTCTCTGATGCTGGGAAAGATTGAAGGCAGGAAGAGAAGGGGTCAACAGAAGATGAAATGGATGGATGGCATCACCGACTCAATGGACATGAGTTTTAGCAAACTGTGGGAGATAGTGAAAGACAGGGAAGCCTGGCAATGTTGCAGTCCATGGAGTCAGAAAGAGTCGGACATGATGTAGAGACTAAACAACAACACCTTCTAGAATATAAGCTTCATTAGAGCAAAGATTTATTACTCTGATTACATGATATGAAATATTATTATATAAATATATTTATGAATATAAATATTTGTCTAAATAAGGCATTTAAACTTTACATTTATAGTTTGTCAGCTGATGCAACATAATTTTAATTTGAAATAAATTATTTTCTGATTAAGAGACTTAATACCCTAATTATTTAACTTACTCTTCTATGGGTCAGCAGTTGTCTGGACTCAGGTGGCTGGTTCTAATCTCAGTCAGGTTAACTTATGAATCTAGTCAGCTGCCGGTCAGCCAGAAAGTTCTTCTGAGAATTGGCTGTTAGTTGATTGGGGCAATAGGGGCAATAAATTCTGTGACTCTCTTCTTTCAATAGGAGCTTGCTCATATGGTAAACAAGTAAGCAGGTGTTAGTTGCTCAGTCGTGTCTGACTCTTTTGCGACCCCGCCAGGCTTCTCTGTACATGATTCTCCAGGCAAGAATACTGGAGTAGATAGCCATTCCCTTACGGTATCTCCATAAAATCCCAAGAACAAAAATAGAAGTGTTCAAACTTAACATGATGCTATTTCTGTGCATTCTACTGTCAAAATCAGTCTCAAGTTATGCCTAGATTTAAAGGTTGAAGAAATTCCCTCTATTTCTTGATGAGACGAGATGAAAATACACACTGCCAGGGGCATATATTTAGGGAGGGCAAACATCTTTTGCAATAAACCACAGATCTATTTGCTCATTTTTTTTCCTATGGAGGAAATCTAAAAATTCCTGTTATCTAACAAAATAAGCAAGTAAATTTTTGAACACTTACTAAGTCAGCACTAGTCAGCAAACTGTAAGCAAAAATTTTTATCAGTATACTTTATCACTGAACTCTTCTTCCCATATTTCAAGAAAATAAAAATATTCTCTCTACAACATGTGAGTTTCCATGGTTATGCCTGTGTTCTTCAGCCACTTACCTGAAATATCTTTTATCCTCCATACTAAATCACTATTTAATGTAGGTTAAATGCAAACTTATTTAATTATCTTCATTGGAAGGGTCTCTATGCATTATGCTTTTTTTCCCCTCAATCATCTCTGTTTGTTAAATTATAACTGTTAAATATGTATCTTAATTTTTTTGTTGCCTTTTTCTTATTTTAGATCATCTGGGTTAGTTGTGAAGATTCTTGTTTCTTTTGCAAATTCCCAAAGCTTCCATGTTAGTGCTTCACAAATAATAATGGGAATGATGTCAATAATGGCTGGAGGCCAGAATTTTGAGCTTGACAGAGTATTTGTATCTCATTCAAGGAAAACACAAGTTCAATTCTCCTTGGTGTTTGATGTTATTGAAAAAGGTGCAGGGGGAAGATGTCAATTAGAAGGTGAGATATCAAGGAAAATTTGGAAAACAAGAACAAATATGCAATTAAATTTAACTAAAGGTGGTAAGGGACTATTGACAATAGTTATTAGACTATATGGTAACTGAGACAATTACTTTTGGTTTAAGAATGTCAGTTTTATTAAAATGTGATAAAAACATAACATGTATAATGTGTACTGTGAAAAGAGAAATGATAGATAACTTGTCTGTCACAGTTGTGAGTCAAAGAAAACAAAAGATGAGAATAAAAGGATAAAATTAGGCTGAAAGATATTACCAGAGTGACCAATGTTATTAAATTAAAAAAAAGACATTAGTTAACCAATATGTTAAGTGTAAGTTATAATCAAAGTAAGTTTGAAATGAAAGAGAGTAAGAAATTTCTCAAATGACAGAAAATGAGTGGTTCAATTAAGTTTGATTATGGTTTCAGTCCCTTAGAAATGAAAAAAATCAGTAGGAATGAGTAGGCAGACATATGTTAAAGTAAATTTTTCACAGTTACAACTTACTCAATTCTGAAGCTGCCTTTTAGGTATCTTGAAATTTCTTGTTGGATTTTGTTTGACTTGATCACATAAAGATAGTAGTACAAAGAAAGAAATATGAAGTTATGACACAGAAATTCAAAAGAGTCTCTTGAGCTTTCTTTTATAAAATATTATATTCTCTCTATTAAACTGGCAGGTAGCTTCAAATATCTTTTGTATGCTCAAGAAATATTTCCTCTGCATCTTTCAGTGTATGAAGGCAACATAAAAGGAAGAGAAGTGCGATTCCTAGAAATTCCCAAGAGATTACTTAGAATGTTTTGACTATGACACAGTGCACAAGTGATGCCTTGTTATCCTTTTAAGGTAAATAGTAAACACACTAGTCTCTCTTGTGTTGATTAAATTTTACTCTTCCCTGGTCTCCAGAATGCTATATATCTAAAACACCTTCCACCTATGTGAAATAAATGCTTGACTCATTCATTCATTCCCCTCTTAGAAACTAAAGGAAATAACAGAATAAGACACTGAGTGGGACTTATTTCTAGGAAATAGGTTAGTGGAACCTCATGCCATAAAAATATGGGCTTACAAAAATAAAGTATAACCTTATTCTATAGTCACAGACAGGTGAGACTAAAGTTATATACATTATGTGCTTACAATGCTGTAATAGATGGAACAAAAGCATGTATACTGAGTGTATACTAACAGTTGGGTGCAGTGGCTTTTTAATATATCCATTTAATAATCTCAGTGTTCCTACAATAAAGTCATTAATCTTTGTATTTTACATAGAAGAAAAATAAGATATTTTTCAGGTCATAATGCTAATACATGATGAGGCCAGTAGTTGAATCATGAATTATCTAAACTCAAAGACAATGCTCCTTCCCATTAGTTTCATGTTTCATTTAAAATGTGCAATAAGTCCATAAGAGAGGTAATAAAAATGTGCTAAATGTACAGAGAAACAGAAATTATTAACTTTGGGATTATTAAATCAGTCTTGGAGGGAGAATGTTAAAATTTAACATAGGTCAATCCAATTGGTCTGAAAATGTCATTCCAGACAGAAAAGAGCATTCACAAAGGCAGAGAAATGGCTTATTTGTGACTCATGAGACTACAGCTGATTGCCAAGGTATATGAGAAGGTATCAATAAAGACAACACTGGGGGTATACAATAAAGACTAGAATCTTAAAGTTTGTATGCCAAGCAAGAGAGAACCAATAGACTTTTTCTTAGAATAAAAGTAATATATTAATAAATTGGTTGAGAAACCAAATAAATAAATTTGTATGTCAAAGATTCAGTATTTTAGTCTTGACATTTTTCTATTAAATGACCTCTCTTAGAGTCTTTCATGAGATTACTTATTAAGAAAAGAATTTCCTTTAAAATTGTCCATTAACACTACAAATACAGTGGCTTATGTTTTATCATGATGAATAGATTCAAGGGACTAGATCGTGTAGACAGAGGGCCTGAAGAACTATGGATGGAGGTTCTAACACTGTAGAGGAGGCAATGACCAAAATCATCCCAAAGACAAAGAAATGCAAGAAAGCAAAGTGGTTGTCTGATAAGGCTTTACAAATATCTAAGAAAATAAGAGAAGCAAAAGACAAGGGATAAAGATAAATCCAACTGAATGCATAATTCCAGAGAATAGCAAGGAGAGATAAGAGGGCCTTCTT
>NW_011494774.1:14761-18248 GCF_000754665.1 Bison bison bison | reverse complement strand
TGACTACAGGACTGGAAACTGTCAGTTTTCATTTCAATCCCAAAGAAAGGCAATGTCCCCACAAATGTTCAAACTACCATAACATTGTGCTCATTTCACATGCTAGCAAGACTATGCTGAAAATCTTTCAAGCTAGGCTTCAGCAGTACATGAACTGAGAAATTCCAGATGTTCAGCTGGATTTCAAAGAGGCTGAGAAACCAGAGATCAAGTTGCCAACCTTCTTTCGATCATGGGGAAAGCAAGGGTATTCCAGAAAAACATCTACTTTTGCTTCATGGATTATGTAAAGCCATTGACTGTGTGGATTACAACAAACTGTGGAAAATTCTTCAAGAGATGGGAGTAACAGAGCTTACCTGTCTCCTGAGTAACCTGTATGCAGGCCAAGAAGCAACAGTTAGAATGGGACATGGGACATGGGACATGGGACATGGGACATGGGACATGGGACATGGAACAACAGACTAGTTCAAAACTGGGAAAGGAGTATGACAAGGTTATATATTGTCACCCTGCTTGTTTAACTTCCATGCAGTGTACATCGTGAAAAATGCTAGGCTGTATGAATTCCAGGCTGGAATCAAGATTGCTAAGAGAAATATCCAACTCAGATAGGCAGATAATGCCACTCTAATGGAAGAAAGTGAAGACAAACTAAAGAGCCTCTTCACAAGGGTGAAAGAGAAGAGTGAAAAAGTTGGTTTAAAGTCAGCATTAAAGAAAAAACAAACAAAACAAAACTAAGATCAAGGTATCTGGTCCTGTCACTTCATGGCAAATAGAAGGGGAAAAAGTGGAAACAGTGACAGATTTTATTTTCTTGGGTTGTAAAATCATGATGACGGTGACTGCAGTCATGAAATTAAAAGATGCTTGCTACTTGAAAGGAAAGCTATGACAAACCTACACAGTGTATTAAAAAGCAGAGACGTAACTTTGTTGACAAAGATCTGTATAGTCAAAGCTATGGTTTTTCCAGTAGCCATGTACAATTGTGAGATTTGGATCACAAAGAAGGCTGAGCACCAAAGAACTGATGCTTTTAAACTGTGATGCTGGAGAAGACTCTTGACAGTCCCTTGGACAGCAAGAAGACCAAACCAGTCAATCCTAAAGGAAATTAACCATGAATATTCATTGGAAAGACTGTTGATAAAGCTGAAGCTGCAATACTTTGGCCACCTGATGAGAAGAGCCAGCTCATCGGAACTGACCCTGATGCTGGGAAAGATTGAAGGCTAAACGAGAAGGGGTAGCAGAGGATAAAATGGTTAGATGGCATCACTAACTCAATGGACATGAATTTTAGCAAACTCCAGGAGATAGTGGAGGACAGAGGAGCCTGGTGTGCTACAGTCCATGAGGTTGCAAAGAGTCAGACATAACTTAGTGACAGAACAATAATAATGACAATACTCTTTAACTGAAATTTTAATTGAAATGATGATGTTTTCTACAATAAAGAGGTGTTTGATGCAACAACTGTTTAATTGACAACTTTTAAATTCCATCTTCATTTCTCTACTCATTACCTATTCACTTTGAGTTTAATAAATAAGACCCATCTGCATTCTCTCTCCCTCATGCCCAATACCTATTTTACGTTTCCTGATATGCCCAATTTTGTATCTGAAGAGGCATGTGCTTGCTTTCTGATGAACAACATGTCATCTTATTCACAGAATAGGTGACAGATCCTTTCCACTTTGCTTAGTGGTTCTCACCTAAATTACTCTTGAGAAAACACTCTTTGAAGATATGGCCAGATGGCTTTTCTCACATACTTGAGGAGCAGATTGGCAGTTTTAGTTTTGTTTCAATATTTGTTGAGTGTATATTTCCTACCTTCCTCATAGTTTACAATGCCAGTTAGATTTATATCCAAAAACATACAGAGAAGATAAATTCTTAGCTCTTCCTTAGTAAGTCATTACACAGAAGTCTGGCAGGCAGAGTTCATGTACCAAGCAACTCCTTAGCACTGCAGAAATACATCATTTACTGGGGTTATTTGCTGCAATTGAAACAAGATTAGAGAGTCCCTATAATTCATCATGCCACACCAACTGATTTAGAAGAAAGTAATGAGAATTATGAGAAATTTGAAATCTCCTTAGAGAAAGCCTAAATCTCTGTTAACTGACTGTCCATAGAAATCTGGACTTCAAGGACACTTCTGGTGAGCACTCAGAAACAATTGAGGAATATGTTACTAGAAACTTGAAAATAAAAAGACCCTTGTTTTTAGTGTCAGAAAACGGAGGGGAATGGTGTCCTGAGATCATGTGGAAATTAGAATCTGTGAATAATGAACTTGGATGTTTAGCTGGAGAGATTACAAAGCAAAGTGTTTAAGTTGAGTCCTAGTTTTTCCCTTGCTGTTTACAGTAAAATGCAAGAGGAATAATATAAACTAAAGGAAGAATTAGTCAACTAAAAGAAGTAAGAATATGAAGTTTTGGAAAATTCTCAGCCTATCCAGAGGACAAGAAGTCTAAGTGTTCAGTCACACAAAAGATTCTTCAAAGAGATCAAGGATGTGACTTCCATATTCCCTAGTCAAACCAGGGTCCCATGTAAAGTTTAAGGTCTTTCTTTGTCTTTCAGTTGTCTCAACAGAGAAAAAAACAGATATGTGTTTGTATGTTAGTCATTCAGTCATGTCTGATTCTTTGTAACCTCATGGACTGTAGCCTATCCAGCTCCTCTGTCCCTGGAATTCTCCAGGCAAGAATACTGGAGTGAGCAGCCATTCCATTCTCCAGGGAATCTTCCCAAACCAGGGATTGAACTCGGGTCTCCTGCACTCCAGGCAGATTCTTTACCATCTGAGCCACAAGGGAAGCCCAAAACAGACATAGGATTAATCTTGAAAATAGACAAAGCTTCTGTATCTTGGAATGAATCTCCTGTAGCCTCCAAAATTTTACCAGCAGGAAAGAGGTTGATAAAAATACTCATCATTAAATATATGCTATCTTTCATAAGGAATAATGATTCCAAAGGTGGAGCCAAGCAACCAGAGGCCTGAATGGAGAACAAAGGAAAATTTTTCCCACTCCTTGTAACATAATGTATTTTGCTTGCCTTCAGTTTAAAAATGCTTTGGACTGTGAACAACATTTACTTAGCCATTTTTCCACTTTTAACATAATGATATCTGTGATTGTGTCTATGCATGTCCTTCTACTCTATATTGGGAACAGATAACTTTGGTTTCATAGGTTCCTAAACGGAGAATTGTGCCCCACTGTTATATTTAATAGAGCATATTAAAAACTTTAGTCTCATGATGTAGATGACTTTATTAGATTATTTAGATGATGAGATTTGGAATTTCTGAGCTGATGAGATTTATGTGTAATTTGGGATTTGAGTTGATGCTATAATGGAAGGGGCTTCCCTGGTGGTTCAGAGGTTAAAGCATCTGCCTCCAGTGCGGGAGACCCGGGTTCAATCCCTGGGTCGGGAAGATTCCCTGGAG
>NW_011494774.1:13869-14661 GCF_000754665.1 Bison bison bison | reverse complement strand
TGTCAGAAAACGGAGGGGAATGGTGTCCTGAGATCATGTGGAAATTAGAATCTGTGAATAATGAACTTGGATGTTTAGCTGGAGAGATTACAAAGCAAAGTGTTTAAGTTGAGTCCTAGTTTTTCCTTGCTGTTTACAGTAAAATGCAAGAGGAATAATATAAACTAAAGGAAGAACTAGTCAACTAAAAGAAGTAAGAATATGAAGTTTTGGAAAATTCTCAGCCTATCCAGAGGACAAGAAGTCTAAGTGTTCAGTCACACAAAAGATTCTTCAAAGAGATCAAGGATGTGACTTCCATATTCCCTCAGTCAAACCAGGGTCCCATGTAAAGTTTAAGGTCTTTCTTTTTCTTTCAGTTGTCTCAACAGAGATCAAAACAGATATGTGTTCTTTTTAATGGCTGAGTAATACTCCATTGTGTATATGTACCACAGCTTTCTTATCCATTCATCTGCTGATGGACATCTAGGTTGCTTCCATGTCTTGGCTATTATAAACAGTGCTGCGATGAACATTGGGGTACACGTGTCTCTTTCCCTTCTGGTTTCCTCAGTGTGTATGCCCAGCAGTGGGATTGCTGGATCATAAGGCAGTTCTATTTCCAGTTTTTTAAGGAATCTCCACACTGTTCTCCATAGTGGCTGTACTAGTTTGCATTCCCACCAACAGGGGCTGGTGTACTGGGACGGCCCAGAGGGATGGTATGGGGAGGGAGGAGGGAGGAGGGTTCGGGATAGGGAACACATGTATACTTGTGGCGGATTCATTTTGATATTTGGCAAAACTAAT
>NW_011494774.1:10627-11139 GCF_000754665.1 Bison bison bison | reverse complement strand
TCTAACCTCTACTCTAGATTTTTGATCTTTGCTTTTGGTATTTGTTATCAACTTGTACCATTAGAATCTATCTTCAGTACTCATTTTTCCTTAGGGGTGTGATTACTGGCTTGATTGCTCTCTCCCCTTTTGACTCTCTCTTTTCTCCCCCAGGACATCTCTATCTCCTCCCTCCCCCTTCTTTTCTGTACAGGCAGGAGGCTTAAATCCAAAACTTGAGAACACCAGAAAACTCCTGACTCCAGGGAACATTAATCAACAAGAGCTCAACCAAAAGCCTCTACACCTACATTGAAACCAGCTCCACCCAAGAGCCAACAAGTTCCAGAACTACGCATATCAGGCTAATTCTCTAACCCTGAGCATTAAAATACAGGTTGCCCGAAGTCCAGTACTTTGGCCACCTTATGCGAAGAGTTGACTCATTGGAAAACACTCTGATACTGGGAGGGATTGGGGCCAGGAGGAGAAGGGGACGACAGAGGATGAGATGGCTGGATGGCATCACTGAC
>NW_011494774.1:10158-10527 GCF_000754665.1 Bison bison bison | reverse complement strand
AGTAGGCTCTCAGTTGCTACCCAAGTCTTCCTGGGATCCTGGATGGCCAACATCTGCCAGGAGGGTCGCAGCAAGAGATCAACTCCCAGAGGAGACACGTGGCACATCTGAGAGGGTGCCATTGCTACACACACAAGAAACTGAGTGGCTGTGACCAGGGAGGTGATTAAGACGCACAGCCCACCTAGGACAGTGCACTCGCCAAGCACCTGGTCACCTGAGCTACTCAGACCTGAGAAGGGCACAAAACACATGCCCAGCTGAGTTTGTGCCTTTGTGAAGTATGTGAGAACTGGAACCTGAGCAGCTTAGACCTGGAAAGTGCATGAAACCCAGGGCCTGCTTTGGACAGTTCCCCTGCAGGCCAAC
>NW_011494774.1:9728-10058 GCF_000754665.1 Bison bison bison | reverse complement strand
ACAGCAGGATCCTCTATGACCCACCTCCCAGAGTAATGGAAATAAAAGCAAAAATAAACAAATAGGACCTAATTAAACTTAAAAGTTTTTGCACTATGAAGGAAACTATAAGCAAGGTGAAAAAACAGCATTCAGAATTGGAGAAAATAATATCAAATGAAGTAACTGACATATAATTAATCTCAAAAATATGCAAGCAGCCCATGCAGCTCAATTACAGAAAAATAAATGGTCCAATAAAAAAATGGGCCAAAGAACTAAACAGACATTTCTCCAAAGAAGACATACAGATAGCTAACAAACACATGAAAATTCGAGATACCAAGGGAA
>NW_011494774.1:4597-6673 GCF_000754665.1 Bison bison bison | reverse complement strand
ATATCCTCCCAACTTTTTATATATATACATATATATATATATAAATTAACTCTGATAATTGAAATTACACTGTCATAGAAAGTGGATATATTATTGTGTTAAGCACTGTATTCTTGATTTTGAATAATTAATTAGATAAAATGTGTTTTCCAATGCTTTTTCAGAATATATTGGCTTGTGAATTTTTTAACGTATAACTTTTTGCTGAGATGTCAGCATGAATATATTCCATAAAATCACTCATATTCATCACTTTTAATTTCAGGGTTTTATTGTCTTTGTATTTAATTTCAGTTCCAGTGTCTATGTTTATAAACATTCTTTTCAGTGGTCCATATTTTTCAAGTTTTGGGTCAAGAAGTGCCACTTGCATTAAATAAATTTGAATACTTTTCCATATTTTTATGTGCTTTTAATATTTTATATGACATTGACATTATTTGTTGTGACAATTTTTAAATAATTTACTCATCAATCCCCATATCCAGAATTCTTTCTTTTGGAAAAGTGCAAGTGAGAGGCAAGATCCAAACTCTTTTATCATATATTTAGCTGTATTTATACATAGACATGTATTTTTCTCTCTCCTATGGTAGAATTTATATCAAACTTTCTAAAAGTACTTTGTTTTCATAAACTTTATTGTGTTATTTGGCAGATATATTTATAGATACATATTATGTTATGATAAAGTGATCTCTTTGTTATATATATTGTTTTAACTCTGACAATTTAACTTCTTTCATATTAATAATGTTATTCAGTCATGTTTTAATTTTAAAAGAATCAATCTGTGTCCATGCTTTTGTTTCATACTTTGTATTTAGTTATATTTTATATTTGAGTCATATAAGACAGCTAGTGTTTATTAAAAGCTAGACTCTAAAAAATCAAGAGATTTTAGTCTACTGGTCAAGGTCAATTTGAAAATCTGGTCAATTTGGAAATCTTGAAATACCAAACTTGGAAATCTGGAGTCTAGAATCCAGGAAAAGAAAGATAATTAGCATACTCTGATTCTGTGTACACACCAATACTAGATTTTTCTAAGCTGTCTTTAATTCAATGCTAGTTACTTAATTTTCACAACTGACTTGAAACCCACTGATGATTCAAAATCATGCCAACTGGTTTTAATCATTAGTTAAATCATCTTTCGGAGAAGGCAATGGTACCCCACTCCAGTACTCTTGCCTGGAAAATCCCATGGACAGAGGAGCCTAGTAGGCTGCAGTCCATAGGGTTGCTAAGAGTCAGACACGACTGAGCGACTTCACTTTAACTTTTCACTTTCATACATTGAAGAAGGAAATGGCAACCCACTCCAGTGTTCTTGCCTGGAGAATCCCAGAGACGGGGTAGCCTGGTGGGCTGCCCTCTATGGGGTCACACAGAGTCGAACACGACTGAAGCCACTTAGCAGCAGTAGCAGCAAATCATCTCTGCTTTTTATTATATCTAATAGTTGTATGATGCTTTGCACATTAGAAAAAGCATCTTCAAGTATACAACACTAATTTTTCAATTTTTTGCTTAAGACTCAAAATCTTAATATAATAATAATAAAATTATTGTCCTTGGCTCACTTAATATGTCCTTATTTATAGTTTATTATTTATTTCTTATACTCTGGGAAATTTGAAAAATTAGAGTAAAGGGTCATTAACCTTAATTCTGATAATGCATAACATAAAACAAATCTAAAGTATAGTTAACCTCAGTTCAGTTCGGTTCAGTTGCTCAGTCGTGTCCGACAAGAGTTGGACCCCATGAACTGCAGCACGCCAGGCCTCCCTGTCCATCACCAACTCCCGGAGTTCACCCAAATTCATGTCCATCAAGTCGGTAATGCCATCCAGACATCTCATCCTCTGTCATCACCTTCTCCTCCTGCCTTCAATCCCTCCCAGCATCAAGTCTTCTCCAATGAGTCAACTCTTCGCATGTGGTGGCCAAAGTATTGGAGTTTCAGCTTTAGCATCAGTCCTTCCAGTGAACACCCAGGACTGATTTACTTTAGGATGGACTGGTTGGATCTCCTTGCATTCTAAGGGACTCTCAAGAGTCTTCTCCAAC
>NW_011494774.1:0-1076 GCF_000754665.1 Bison bison bison | reverse complement strand
ATGAAAAGAACATCTTTTTTGGGTGTTACTTCTAGAAGGTCTCGTAGATCTTCATTGAACCATTCAACTTCAGCTTCTTCAGCATTACTGGTTGGGGCATAGACTTGGATTACTGTGGCTTTAAATAAGAGATGCCAAGCTATGGAAATTTTGGTATGTGCAAGATGAGTCTGCTTTATCAATGATTCCATATTTAGCATCAATTTTTTTAAGCTTTATAATGGCTTAGTTTCCTAACCTATGAAAATGATCAGGTCCTGGACAAAGTGCAAAAAACTCTGTATTAAGAAGCTTTGAACTTGAGTATCTTTGAAGTCCTTTTCAATTTTATTATTCATAGATCTGTGAATGTGATACTTTACAGTTATTTAATTTTTAAAACAATGATTGTTACATTTTTTTAATCCATTTTCCTTAAAATATCCTGCTCAGCAAAACTTCTGCCAGAGTAAATGACTTATACTTTTGAGTTTTTTGGTGTTTTTTTCCTGTGTTTTTCAATCAGTAAATATTATATGAGATTTTTCAGTTATTGAATGAAAATTGACAAGTGAACTAATTGTTTATAATATTCTTACTGAAATGAGATATTTTATTCCAGAAATATGTATTTTCATCTAAATTCCATGATATTTTTCAAAAATAGGGTCTCCCCTGGTGGCTCAGTTGTAAAGGATATGCCTGCCAATGCAGGAGACAGAGGTTCAGTCCCTGATCAGGGAAGATCCTATATGCCAAAGAGCAACTGAGCCATGTACCACAACTTTGAGCCTGTGCTCTAGAGCCTGGGAGCCACAATCTAGGAACCCATGTGCTGCCACTATTGAAGTCTGTGGGCTATAGAGCTCATGCTCCATACCTGTGCACTGCAACAAGCGAGTAGCCCCCGCTCTCTGCACCTAGAGAAAAACCCGCACAGCAACTAAGACCTGCTGCTGCTGCTGCTGCTAAGTCGCTTCAGTCGTGTCGGACTCTGTGCAACCCCATAGACGGCAGCCCACCAGGCTCCCCCATCCCTGGTATTCTCCAGGCAAGAACACTGGAGTGGGGTGCCATTTCCTTCTCCAATGCATGAA
>NW_011494773.1:5170261-5187611 GCF_000754665.1 Bison bison bison | reverse complement strand
CATATGTAGGGGTCTTGTTTTTGTATCCATTCAGCCAGTCTTTGTCTTTTGGTTGGGGCATTCAACCCATTTACGTTTAAGGTAATTACTGATAAGTATGATCCCGTTGCCATTTACTTTATTGTTTTGGGTTCGAGTTTATACACCGTTTTTGCGTTTTCTGTCTAGAGAATATCCTTTAGTATTTGTTGGATAGCTGGTTTGGTGGTGCAGAATTCTCTCAGCTTTTGCTTGTCTGAAAAGCTTTTGATTTCTCCTTCATACTTGAATGAGATCCTTGCTGGGTACAATAATCTGGGCTGTAGGTTATTTTCTTTCATCATTTTAAGTATGTCTTGCCATTCCCTCCTGGCTTGAAGAGTTTCTATTGAAAGATCAGCTGTTATCCTTATGGGAATTCCCTTGTGTGTTATTTGTTGTTTTTCCCTTGCTGCTTTTAATATTTGTTCTTTGTGTTTGATCTTTGTTAATTTGATTAATATGTGTCTTGGGGTGTTTCGCCTTGGGTTTATCCTTTTTGGGACTCTCTGGGTTTCTTGTACTTGGGTGATTATTTCCTTTCCCATTTTAGGGAGGTTTTCCACTATTATCTCCTCAAGTATTTTCTCATGGTCTTTCTTTTTGTCTTCTTCTTCTGGAACCCCTATGATTCAAATGTTGTAGCGTTTAATATTGTCCTGGAGGTCTCTGAGATTGTCCTCATTTCTTTTAATTTGTTTTTCTTTTATCCTCTCTGATTCATTTATTTCTACCATTCTATCTTCTAATTCACTAATCCTGTCTTCTGCCTCTGTTATTCTACTATTTGTTGCCTCCAGAGTGTTTTTAATTTCACTTATTGCATTATTCATTATATATTGACTCTTTTTTATTTCTTCTAGGTCCTTGTTAAACCTTTCTTGCATCTTCTCAATCCTTGTCTCCAGGCTATTTATCTGTGATTCCATTTTAGTTTCAAGATTTTGGATCAATTTCACTATCATTATTCGGAATTCTTTATCAGGTAGATTCCCTATCTCTTCCTCTTTTGTTTGGTTTGGTGGGCATTTATCCTGTTCCTTTTTCTGCTGAGTATTCCTCTGTCTCTTCATCTTGTTTAAATTGCTGAGTTTGGGGTGTCCTTTCTGTATTCTGGCAGTTTGTGGAGTTCTCTTTATTGTGGCTTTTCCTCACTGTGTGTGGGTTTGTACAGATGGCTTGTCAAGGATTCCTGGTTAGGGAAGCTTGTGTCGGTGTTCTGGTGGGTGGAGCTGTATTTCTTCTCTCTCCTTTTGAAGAGTTGGGTTGCTTTTCTGGGTGCCTGATGTCCTCTGCCGGCATTCAGAAGTTGTTTTGTGGAATTTACTCGACGTTTAAATGCTCTTTTGATGAATTTGTGGGGGAGAAAGTGTTCTCCCTGTCCTACTCCTCCACCATCTTGGCTCCTCCTCTAGAACATTTCTATTATTACAGAAAGTTCAATTGGACAATAGTCGTGTATATATCAGTGTGGTCCCTGAGACCTAGCTGAGGTTAGCTCAAGAGACATCTCTGATGTTTTATTTTTCCTTTTTCAGTGTTTTTTTTTTAAAGTTATCCTTTTAGCTTTCATCTAATTATTATACCTTGTTGGGCTTCCCTGGTGGCTCAGAGAGTAACGCATCTGCCTGTGATGCAGAAGACCCAGGTTTGATCCCTGGGTTGGGAAGATCCCCTGGAGAAGGAAATGGCAACCCACTCCAGTATTCTTGCCTGGAGAATCCCATGGACAGAGGAGCCTGGTGGCCTACAGTCCATGGGGTCGCAAAGAGTCAGACACGACTGAGCAACTACACTACTTACACTTAATTATTATACATTTTAAAATAATATGTACATTCTAAGTTACAGTATATAATTACATGTTACCCTTTTTTTCTTCCATTTTGCTTTGTAATATTGCAAAGCCTCCATTCAATCAGTTTAATTGTGTGCTGTCATGTTAAAGGTTTTATATTGTTGAGTGGGCATGGTAGAGAATGACTTTCATAATCCATCTTGATTCTTACAATGACTAAGGTAACAGTGAATAATAATTTGTTAGAGAATAATTAAAAAAAATTATATGTAGTCATTAATTAAAAAGATAGTAAAATAAACATCTCTGTAGAGACTGCTTATATTTTAGGTATAAATTTAATTTTAGACTTGTATGCTTAATATTTTGTATTCTAAACAGAAATATAGTCTCTAACATAAAACACAGAAGTCAGCTACCTTCCATGACATAGACTGTTTAGACCAACTTTCTGAAATATTTTAGTGTGTACAAATGATGTATATTTCCATTAATTACTTAGTTAATTATTGAATGTTCAACAAATGTTATCCTCTGAAGCTGGGGTTGTTTGAAATGTTGTCACTGCTGTTTCTCATGTGTTCAGCTCAGATCAAGTTAATCATATCTAAAAATCTTGTAGTAGTACCAAATCCGGAAAAAGCATTTGTCTAAGCGGCCGGAAAGCTTCTATCTCTGCTGATGGAAGATTTAATAGAAACTGAGTGATATTGTTTCAGCCCAATGTACTCTGTATAATTAAGCAATTGATGTTCTTTAGTTCATTAAGCAATTTCATCCACCCTTCCCAACACTTTGAATTCATGTTTTGTTGGTTATTCTGATCACTTCTTAAATCTCATTAGTTGGAGTTGAGAGGCAACATTAGTGAAAAATTTGAATTATAAAGCATAAAGCATTTTGGAAAAATGTACTTATATTGTTTAATACATATATTTATTTGAAGTCAAACTGCCCAGCAAAAACGTTCTTTAATGAAAAGAAGAATTATAATTTCACAGTACCTTTTCAAGGGACAATGTTGGCCTGTATTTACAGTTTATTTATATGTATCTAGGTAACAAGTACGTCTGAAGTTCTTGCAAACAATGTGGTCTTTCAATTGTATAAATATTCCCTTTGAAAACAATTTGCACTATTTTTGTTGTTATTCTTCAGAGACTTCAGTTTAGCCCCTATCATAAGCAAAACATATCTCCTATTAAAATAGATTCATGACCTTGGACCATTCGGCAGAAAAGTTTCGGACTTCCTCTCTGGTTGTCCAAGGTCTCTCCTGTCTTTGAAGTATACTGAGGCTGGCTTTAAGAACTAGGGTTGATCCTAGCGCTGGCAAATATTAGCATAACAAACCAGTACACGCTAGTTTTAAACCGACGGAAATAAAGCCATAGCACTGTTGACAGTGGACCGGAAGAGGGAGAAACACTGATGCTGTGGCTTTGTCCTGTGGGGAAGCACCTTTTGTTCAATGCTCCTTTTATAATACTTGTGCTGTGTCTGCACTCAGTCATGTCCAGCTCTTCGTGACCCCATGGACTGTAGCAGTCAGGCTCCTTTCTCCATGGAATTTTCCAGGGGAGAATAGTGCAGTGGGTTACCATTTCCTACTCCAGGGGATCTTGCAGACCCAGGGACTGACCTAGGTCTCCTGCGTTGGTAGGCAGATTCTTCACCACTGCACCACCTGGGAAACCTGCTTTTCAGTACTTACTAGTTCTGTTTCTTTAACCCCTTATTTCTGTTTCATTGGGTGACCAAGTCTGAGTTCATGCAAATGAACTTTCATTCAGCAGTTTAGCCTCCACTGAACTTTGCTTGGTGTTTAGCACTATCCTGGTTTTGATCATGATTTTATCCAAGCCATTTTCACATCAAGATGTTTTGATGTGAATCTTCCTCTGTAAGTTCATATTGCAACTGAATACCATCATGACAGGGGCTATTGTGCAAAATTCATAACTCGGTACACACTTTCTCCACTATCTAATACTGAATTTGTTGTGAGCTTGACCCCAGGTCATTTGTTTTTACCTGAGTCCATTTTTTTCCTTTAGTTTCTGAGGAAACCGAATAATGATGGCACTGATTTTTCCATAGTCCCAAAATGGAACCAGGAAGTATTATAAAGAGTGGATTAAGTAAAAAGTGCTCCCCTGCCAGACAGAACTATAGCATCAGTCTTTCCTCTTCTGCTCCACAGTCAACAGTGCTTTAAAACAGGTTTTGTTTTGTTTTGTTTTCATAAGAAGGATCCAAGAGGTTTATTAGACATGTCACGGCAAGATGAAGAATGACCAGTGACAATAACAGCCATGTTCTATCAGCCAGGTGCCACTTGGCAGTATGATATTATACTGAGAGACATCCCTGCGTTTGGATTTCCTCCTGGGCTGTGCAAAGGCTCTCAAATTAAGAGTCTAACACAAAGAAATTCCAGAAACCACTGGAAGACCAAGTGGCTTAGAAAAGTCAACATCGGGTTGCAGGGAGGGGTAGTGGTTGCACAGATGTTGGTGCTTGTGCTTTCTGTAGAAAGATAGGAGGGGTCTTATCAGTGGACAAGCAAAAGGATTTTATTTTTTCCAACCAAAGAAATAGCTAAAGATTTGTGGTCAAACTTTTTTCAGGTAAAATGTGAATTTAGATGAAACATTTTTATATATTTCAGGGTATATGTTTAAGGAAAATGTGCTAGGGACACAAGATAGCCAAAGGGCTAAAAAATTAGGCTCTGCTTTACCATTATTCCTGAGCCTTGGTTTCCTCTCGTGGATAAAAATAATAGCATATACTGCCTAAGGCTGTTAAGTTTAACTGTATTTCGCATAATACCTAAAAATAACAAGCATTTAGCAATTGTTAAGAAAGCCTTCTAGTCAACATGACAGTGATCTGTTAATGCTTTTAAATTGCTATTTAGCACATGTCTATACCTAAGTCCGATGTCGGCTAAATTTATGTTTGTGATGGCCTCTTCTGGCTTTATCTCTGCAATCACAAAATCTGATAGATGAACTAATTTCATGTTCTCTATACTTGGCCAAGTGTGTCTAATGTAGAAATGGCACATAAGTCATTCAAGACTGAGAGTTGTTATATGGGTGTCAGTTACGGTGTTTGTGTCTCTGAACTAACTGATATGATACAATAAGCAAATAATATTTTAACATATGTTAGGTTGACAGTAATTCAGGTGGTTTGTACACACTGAAGATTTTAAAATTTGCAATGACAATATAAGCAAAGTATTTGAAGTGCTGTGAGCCCCATCCTCTTATTTAAATCACTTTCTTCATATCTCAAAGCCAAATTCTGTTCTATCTTTGAGGGATTTAGAGTATACTAGCAAAGAAGAGAGGAAAATAAAGTACTAAGAGATTGAAGATGTTACAATTTTGATAATTCATGGTATCTTTAGTGTGCATAAAAGACCTCCCCATCCGTTTATAAGCATTTGATATGATATAAGCATCATATACCTCAAATCCGTGGTCTCTGATAACACTGCATACACTGTCTGGCTCTGGGAACATTGAAGTCAAAAGGGTCCAGGTTCCAGGAAAGCTTTGTGTTGCGTTTCAGTAAAAGACCTCTCAAACCACCTGATAAGGGACATGGCTCATGAGAATCCACCATCATAATTAAGGAATCATAAATACTGCCAGTTTGTCATGTAATTGCCCATCTGACTTGGAAAGTGAGTGTCATTGTTACTTGGAATAGTTTTACATGAATTTTTAAAAAGCAGATATTACTAATGAAATACATACAGGATTCAGTAGTTTCCATTGTAATAGACGAGTGTCCTGTTCTATTAGTGAAAATATAAATTTCATCATCACGTTTCAGTGGTAGTACCATAATTATTTAGATCACCAAGTGCTTTTCATTACATTTAGAACAATTTCAAATTTTTAAAGTGGTAGATATCTGAGCTGAGTAAACTGGGGAATTAATAGACATCTCTCAGGATTGTTACATGAAGGAAAGCCAGAAATGATGGTAGTGTCGCTGGGGTTTTCTACTTGTGTACCAGGGCGTGCATATCCTTCTTCATTTAACAAATGTTTCTGGTGCCAACATTGGCTGGATCATCGAGAAAGCATGGGAGTTCCAGAAAAACATCTATTTCTGCTTCATTGACTAAGCCAAAGCCTTTGGCTGTGTGGATCACCGTAAACTGTGGAAAATTCTGAAAGAGATGGGAATACCAGACCACATGACCAGCCTCTTGATAAATCTGTATGCAGGTCAGGAAGCAACAGTTAGAACTGGACGTGGGACAACAGACTGGTTCCTAATAGGGAAAGGAGTACGTCAAGGCTGTATATTGTCACCCTACTTATTTAACTTATATGCAGAGTACATCATGAGAAACGCTGGACTGGATGAAGCACAAACTGGAATCAAGATTGCTGGGAGAAATATCAATAACCTCAGATATGCAGATGATACCACCCTTATGGCAGAAAGCAAAGAACTAAAGAGCTTCTTGATGAAAGTGAAAGAGCAAAGTGAAATTGGCTTAAAACTCAACACTCAGAAAACAGATCATGGCATCCGGTCCCATTACTTCATGGCAAATAGATGGGGAAAATGACAGACCTTATTTTGGGGGCTCCAAAATCACTGCAGATGGTGACTGCAGCCATGAGATTAAAAGAGGCTTACTCCTTGGAAGAAAAGTTTTGACCAATCTAAACAGCATATTAAAAAGCAGAGACGTTACTTGCCAACAATGGTCCATCTAGTCAAGGCTTTGGTTTTTCCAGTAGTCATGTATGGATATGAGAGTTGGACTATAAAGAAAGCTGAGCACTGAAGAATGGATGCTTTTGAACTGTGGTGTTGGAGAAGACTCTTGGGAGTCTCTTGGACTGCAAGGAAATCCAACCAGTTCATCCTAAAGGAATCAGTCCTGAATATTCATTGAAAGACTGATGCTGAAGCTGAAACTCCAATACTTTGGCTGCCTGGTGCGAAGAACTGACTCATTGGAAAAGACCCTGATGCTGGGAAAGACTGAAGGCAAAGAAGAAGGGGACGACAGAGGATGAGATGGTTGGATGGCATCACTGACTCAATGGACATGAGTTTGAGTCAACTCCAGGAGTTGGTGATGGACAGGGAGGCCTGGCCTGCTGCAGTCCATGGGGTTGCAAAGAGTCAGACATGACTGAGTGACTGAACTGAACTGAACAGAAATCATTTTAAGATTTGTCACAATATCGTATCCAGTGCCTCTCTAAATTCATTTCCTCAGGTAGTCACAGGCCATATTTGCACTTTATGTTCATGTTGCTCAGTTAACATGGAAACATGGAAACTTTTGAATAGTCTAGCTGCTCTCTGACCTGTTTCAGCAGTCTCACTCTGTAGCTTCAAGCATTACTTTGGAAACGGAATCCTCCTCAAGGGTGGTAGAAAATCTTTATAGGTAATATGATTTCACCCATGGTATTCCCATATCAAAACAACTCGGTGTACTGAATGAGCCAGGCTTTGTCAGTCGCTTGATCAACTATACGTATTCTACTCACAAGGGTACCACCTATTGTCATCTTAAGAGAAGAATCTGCATCATTCTGAATTTTAAATGTTATCGAGTTTCTATAGATTGCCCAGGTGGCACAGTGGTAAAAAATCTGCTCACCAATGGAGGAGACACAGGAGATGTGAATTCAATCCCTGGGTCAGGAAGACCTCCTGGAGTAGGAAATGGCAACCCACTCCACTGTTCTTGCCTGGAGAATTCTATGGACAGAGGAGCTGGCTGGCTACAGTCCATGGGGTCACAAAGAGTCGGACTCAACTGAGCAAGCACATACTCATCACTCAGGCGTTATATATCTATGGAGATCTTTAAAAAAAATTGCATCATTAGTTGCTCTGAACCTTCACATCTCAACGTGATTATCCCACTTTAAAGTGTTGTCATTGGAATATAGTAATAGATAATTTAAAAATAAATATGCAACCCTTGGATCCAGTTGACAATTGTGAGTCTCTGCAAAGGGGAAACTGGCAGCTCTTCTAGCAATCAGATCATGTCACTGGGCCAAGAATTGGCTTTGATAAATTCTTGATTCATCAGGGACTGTGGATGAACAGCTGCCTTTTGAATGTAGCCAAAGGAAATTTGCTGACAAGCATAACTATGAATAGGGCAATAAAGCTTTCAAACAACAACAAAAGAATGTTGATGCAAAACCTAAGAATACTCAAAACCAATTTCCTCTATCATTTCTATATCCCTTACCATAATTCTCCTATAGTTGCCATGCCCATAAGCAATGTCAGATCAAAAATGACAGATTACCTTTTTCAGGCTTGTACTAGGTGAATTAAAAACCAATTAACTTTTAATTTTTTTCTCCATGTTCCTAGAAGATCTAAATTATCAATCTAAAGTACTGTGCTTTGGTGATAGCTTTTGAAAATTT
Organism: Bison bison bison; assembly: GCF_000754665.1. NCBI lineage: Eukaryota > Metazoa > Chordata > Mammalia > Artiodactyla > Bovidae > Bison > Bison bison. The sequence continues at coordinate 5,179,349 of NW_011494773.1, read as the reverse complement.
AAAGTGTACACAGTAACAGGAGACAGGATGGATATTCAGTGCGACTTTCAGCTTACAGTTGATTTACTCAAGAATCCTTGTCTTTGTTCAAAAAGGATTTTTAAAGGAACATTTTATAGTCTCGCTTAACATCAATACATGTCACCTAAACTAACATGTTAGTTTTCTCTCTCTCTCTCTCTTTTTTTTTTTTTTGGTTACTAAAGATTCAGTTCAGTTGCTCAGTCATTTCCGTTTCTTTACTTGTTGCTCAAAACTGACCACTGGCTGCCTCACTTCAAAGAGTTTCAAGCTTCCCTTTCCCCTTCCCTTCCATCCATAAAGATTTTTACATGTTTGTTCTCTAGCATTGGGCTTCCCTGGTGGCTCAGATGGTAAAGAATCTGCCTGTAATGCGGGAGGCCTGGGTTCAATCTCTGGGTCATGAAGGTCCCCTGGAGAAGGGAATAGCTATGCACTCCAGTATTCTTGCCTGGAGAATTCCATGGACAGAGGAGCCTGGCGGGCTACAGTCCTTCGGGTTGCAAAGAGTCAGACACGACTGAGTGACTAACATTTTCACTTTTCACTTCTTTCTCTCTAGTATTAATTGGAATTACGTGTATAAATCATGCATCGAGTGCAGCTACTTCTTTGTGACATTTCCCTAAAAGAATATTAATCTCCATGTAAAACAGCCATCAAATATAAGGCCAAGATAGACTTCTGCCTTTTGAGAAAAGTGAGATGCCGCCATTTAAAAAAAAAAAGTTCAATTTATTCTTTAAAAAAAATGAATGGACTTCCAACTACTCAAACACGGCTGGGTGGTTTAATGCTATTTACATCACATCAGGGTTAGTCCAGGACAGCTGGAAACAGGAAAGGTCTGTATGAGTGGGCTTAGATGGATTCAGGGCCAGTAAAAAGAAATAGGAACATGCATATTAGGGGATGACCAGAGGAGGGGAATTTAGTAACACGTTGTAAATATTAACTCTGGTCTCTTTGTGACCAAAAGTTAAATCTGGATTTGTTTTCAAGTATGCTTGTTCACAAATTTCTCAATGGATTTAGGTGGAATGAAGCTAAATTTAGTCTTCTCCAGAGGCATCCTAGAACTGGTCACATTTAGCATCTGACTAATACCATGGTTAAGAAGGGTAGAACTTTCTAGCTGGAAAAAAGAAAAAGAAGCCGCATCTTTCCATTCCTGTTGGCTTTCCTGTGGTGCTCTAATATTCTACTTTTGGAGGCATGCCCTTGCTTTCTGCAGGGTTGAGTAGTACAACCTGTAACTCAAACTGTAGGAAGAAGTCTGTTGAAAGCAGAGGAGGTGTTGTCCTGTGTTTCTTTTATAAACTTGAATTTTTCAAGAAATACTTGAGTTGTTGTTCAGTCACTCAGTTGTGTCTGACTCTTTGTAACCCACAGACCGCAGCAAGCCAGGCTTCCCTGTCCTTCACTACCTCCCATATTTTGCTCATACTCATGTCCATTGAGTCGGTGAAGCCATCCAACCTTCTCATCCTCTACTGTCCCCTTCTCCTCCTGCCCTCAATCTTTCCCAGCATCAGGGTCTTCTCCAGTGAGTCATCTCTTTACATCAGGTGGCCAAAGTATTAGAGCTTCAGCTTCAGCAAGCAAGCCTTCCAATGAATATTCAGGGTTGATTTCCTTTAGGATTGACTGGTTTGATCTCCTTGCTGTCCAAGGGACTCCCAAGAGTCTTCTCTAGCACCACAGTTTGAAAGCATCAATTCTCTGGTACTCAGCCTTCTATATGGTCCAGCTCTCACATGCATACATGACTACTGGAAAAACCATAGGTTTGACTATACCAACCTTTGTTAGCAAAGTGATGTCTCTGCTTTTTAATACACTGTCTAGGTTTGTCATAGCTTTTCTTCCAGGGAGCAAGCGTCTTTTAATTTCATGGCTGCAGTCACCACCTGCAGTGATTTTGGAGCCCAAGAAAATACAATCTGCCACTGTTTACATTTTTCCCCCATCTATTTACGATGAAGTGTTGGGACTGGATGCCATGATCTTAGTTTTTTGAATGTTGAGTTTTAAGCCAGCTCTTTCATTTTCCTCTTTCCCCCTCATCAAGAGACTGTTTAGTTCCTCTTCACTTTCTACTGTTATGGTGGTATCATCTCCATATCTGATATTTTTGATATTTCTCCCAGCAATCTTTATTCTTACTTGTGATTAATTCAGCCTGACGTATCACATGATGCACTCTGCATATAAGTTAGCAGGGTGACAGTGTACAGTCTTGGTGTACTCCTTTCCCAATTTGGAACCAGTCCATCATTCCATATCTGGTTCTAACTGTTGGTTCTTGACCTGCATAGAGGTTTCTCAGGAGAGGTGATCTGGTATTCCTGTCTCTTTTAGAATTTTCCACAGTGTTTCCTGTCTCTTTTAGAATTTTCCACAGTGTTTTGTGATCCACACAGTCAAAGGCTTTAGCATAGTCAATGAAGCAGAAGTAGATGTTTTTCTGGAATTCCACTGCTTTTTCTATGATCCAGTGGATGTTGGCAATTTAATCTGATTCCTTTTCCAACAGATGATCCAACAGATGTTGGAAGTTTGATCTCTGTCCTGGTTTCTTTTATAAACTTGAATTTTTCAAGAAATACTTGAGAATCTGTCACATTTATATTGATTTCACTCTACCTCCACTCCAACCAGTCCATACTAAAGGAAATCAGTCTTGAATATTCATTGGAAGGACTGATGCTGAAGCTGAAACTCCAATACTTTGGCCACCTGATGAGAAGAACTGACCCATTTGAAAAGACCCTGATTCTGGGAAGGATTGAGGGCAGGAGGAGAAGGGGATGACAGAGGGTGAGATGGCTGGATGGCATCACCAACTTGATGGACATGATTTTAAGCAAGCTTCGGGAGTTGGTGATGGACAAGGAGGCCTGGCGTGCTGCTGTTCACAGGGTTGCAAAGAGGCGGACACAACTGAGTGACTGAACAGAACTGAACGACTTCCTTACTCATTACATCTCAGTGGAGAGCTTTATTATAGCAAATCAACTTTGGATTTTGCCAAAGATACAAAATATCTCCTTTGGTTGTTGAAAGGCTTCAGTTTTCATCTGCCTCTATGACCAAATATATGCTGCTTGAAAAGGAGAAGCAGCAGTGTGAAACACAGAAGAAAGAGGGATAAAACAGAGTAGAAGGTCAACAGAGACTTGTTAGAGTAGGTCTTGTCATTAGGATGCTTTCAGTTGCAGCAAAAGGAAGATAGCCTCAAACTGGTTTAAACAAAATGAAAAGAACTTCCACGGACTCATGTAACCCGAAAGGCCAGTGCAGGTCTGTTGTCAGGAATCTGCTTTCATCCCTTTTCCATTCTTCTGTTTCTCAGGCAGATTTCTCCCGAGTGGTAGCAGTGATAACCATCCCTGTCTCCCATCGGTCTTTTTCTACAAGCCATACAATGCCAGTGGTAAGGGGCCGCTTTCCCAGAAGTCATAGCAAAAGTTCCCTGGAGACTCTGCCTTAACTCAGTTGGCTGTCATTCTAGGAGCCAGTCGCTGTGGCCAAGCAAAAGTTGTTTATGAGTGGTCAGATCTGGGTCATGTACTTACCCCGGAGCCCCTTAGCAAGAATCCAGGCAAACAAAGAGAGGACCAGGGAGGGAGAGAGTAGAATTGTGAAAGACATGTATGATTATAGTGAACAGCATGTGATCAGTTAATAAACAACAAATGAATTAGGTGGCCAGTCTTTCATGTTAATTAAGCAAATTGAAGGATGTATATGGGTATGACATCACCAGATTTATATTTTAGTAGGATCACTCTGACTCTATGCAGAGGGTAGGTAGATAGACAGATGAAGATAGGAACATAAGGACAGTGATATGGGAGTTATTATATTTCATCCCTCAATTCCAAAATATAATGTGGTGTACCTCCAAACACCCTACGTGGTTTGGCAATTGGGTCTAGTTGTGAAGTATAAAATAGTAACGGTATAAACAGAGGTAGAAACAATACAAACAGGTTAAAGGATGGGATGAGTGTATGTGAACAAAGAATCAACAAGAATTTTAACTCATTTAAGAGGGAGAAAGAGGAAGGGGACATTTTTTTAGACTGTGACTATGAAATTGTGACATTTAAAGAAAAATGTAATTTTGGTGTCCGTTAGGTGATTGATTACTTATACAAATTGCATCCTCAAGAGAATTGGAATATAAGCTGAAATGAGGAAACTGTGGTTAAGAAGAGCAGTTGAAGCTTATAGAGGATGATTTAGATCATGCATATAGAGATTTAGCTCACCCACAATGGATAAAAGAAATAAAATGACTTAAAATGAGAAAAGAAAAGGGTCAAGAGTAGGACCTTGAAAAACACCAACATATAGCTGTGGGGAGAAGTAAGAAGAACAGACCAAAAAGACATGAAAATATTGATTTGAGAGATAGGTGAGCCTCTAGTGAAAATCCAAAGAAAGTGTGTTAAGCAAGAAAGATTAATTGCATAAATACCTCAGAATATTAAAGATGAATATTGAGGAAAAGGAAACGAAATTACATTTAGCAATTAGGTCACCATTGATATTTGAGAGACCATTTCAAGCCAAAGTACAAGAATTAAATAGCTGTTAAGAAAGTGGAAATGTCAAGTACTGTCTATTCTTTTGGGATTTTTTTTTTTTTTTGGGGGGGGCGGTGAGAAAAACTCTAAAGCTCTGTCGTTGGACTTCTTTCAAGGGACCTTATCTACTCCCATGATTTCAACCATGACAGTTCTCACATCCTTCACTCTAGCCCAGAGTGTCTCTAACCTGTTACCTATCACCAAATTAATTTTCTTTGAGTTCTTTTAGATCATATTGCTTCTCTCAGGAATCTTCATTGGCTTCCCATCGACAAATGTACAAAGTCTAAGTGGTAAAGTCTGGATTCGAGTCATCCAACCAGAGCCAAGCTAACTTGCAAATGTTAATTTCTTACCAGTCTCCTGGGTGAGCATTATGTTCTTCTCCATGCTCCAGCATTCCAGCCAGATTAAAGTCCATGCTGTCTCCTTACCGTGTCTGTGCTCTCTCGTCCAGCTAGTCAAGGATGTATCCTGTGCTCTCTTATTAGAAAGTTTCATCCATTTATTTTTTCATGCTTTTAAAGCTTATTGAAAGATAAGTGAGACACAGTTGCTGACAAGGTGAGACACTGATTTAATATTTTTGTCCTTCGTTACCTGCTCTGTGGTCTGGCTTTACAATAAGTTTTGATATGGCATCTTCCTTTTCTGTGTTTAGCAAGGTACGATAGAGTATCCTCCCCAGAAATATCAATTTATCTATCCTTCCTTTATTTGCAAAAAAGTTGTTCACTATACTTCTTTATTTTTATTCATGTGTTTGTACTCATATTTAGGACAGTATACATGTTTATAATAAATAAGTAGATCAGTATAATGAAACATACTGCTACTCCCTGACCACTTCATTGGATTGGGTTTCTGAAACACTTCTTACCCCTCTATTATCCCACTCCAAATGTGCTTTTGAATTCAACTTCTCTTATAAGACTTATTTCAAAACAAGCTGCGTCTTGCAGAAAGCTTTCCCTGATTTCCTTCCCAAGTCTTCTCTTCTTCCTCCCACTGCAATTTATCTGTATCATTTTGGATAGCAATAATTTTTTGTTAATATAATTTTTTGTATTTGGTACCTCTTTTCCTAAAGTAGAATTTTGTTGGGGGTAGAGCCATTTCTTTCTTCTTTAAATTATAGAAGAGACTGAGTATCTGTGAAATAAATTAGCCTCATTGTTAAAACTTACGACATTGTTTTCATCTCCGTCTCTTTACCTCTCAAGTTCATAATGACCGTCACCCATATTCTCCATAACGATACATAGATGCCCTTGGCTGTTTATGTAGTGCTTTACCTTTCCATGGGTTACTTTCTCCTATAAAATATTTAGCTCACCCTGAACAGTGATTCACATAGGATCTGATTTGAAACATTTTTCCACTTATCCACATTTCAGGTGAAAATCTTCTCTGACATTCTGATGAAAATCCCACCAAATTTTTCTTCCGACTAATGATGAAGTAAATTTCTTTCCCTGCCAGAAGCCCATTTTGACTTCATGTCCTTCATGTTCGCTTTGTCCATATCATCTATGTAGCTAGTTTTTCACTTCCCATATCTCCCTTTCTATTTAAATGTCCTGACCTTCAACTAAAAGAAGAAATGAAAACTCTACCTGCCTAGCCCTTCAGCTTCCTATCTTGGGCTTCAAAGTCACTATACATATATTCCATTTTCTTCCTGACTATATTATTCGTGGCCAAGTGAATCATAAATAATAAATACCAGCCAGTGGATTTAATAAGCCTTGTCAGGTCACATATCTGATTATTTGCTATAGGTAAAGTAGACTTTCTAGAAAATACACTTTCTAATTTCTCATGTCAGGCCTATATAGAAGAAAATCGCCAATCACAAATAACTAACTCTTCTTCCTGAGGTTAAAAACTGAATTCCTCAAACCTGCTGTTGCCTATGAATGCTCCTTATTGCTCTGGAAGGCAGTGCCTTTCCCAATTTTTTAGACCATGGCCTTCTATAAGAAGGGCTTCCCTTGTGGCTCAGCTGGTAAAGAATTTGCCTGCAATGCAGGAGACCTGGGTTTGATCCCTCGGTTGGGAAGATCTCTTTTCCTTGGAGAAGGGAAAGGCTACCCACTCCAGTATTCTGGCCTGGAGAATTCCATGGACTGTATAGTCCATGGGGTCGCAAAGAGTCGGACACGACTGAGCGACTTTCACTTTCACTTCCATAAGAAACCCTTTTTTTCCCTCACTACCTCATACGTGTGTGGACACACATATGCTTCGCACATGTGTTTATACCTGAAACAAAAGTTTTGTGAACCAATACTCTCCTTGGGCCAGGATATAATTTTTAAAATACTGTTTTGTGAATTCTGTGTCATTATGAAGTAAAGAAACTTACCAAACACAGTAAATTGATATAATAAGCTACTTATGGGTAACATCTCCTAATTTGAAAAACATCAGATGAGATTTGGGGAAGCTTGCTGTTAATTGAAAAGAACTAGATTCTCCCTCCATTTCAGTGGTCCCCCAAAGTTAATATGCATAAATATTGGGGGAACTTTAAAAAAATTCACATTTTTGAGTTCCATCCCCCAAAGCTTCTAATTTTGTAATTGCAAAATGAGGCCCTCGAATCAGCTGTTTAACAGCGCACCCCAAGTAGACCCCATCCAACTGGCCTGGAGACCAGGACTTGGGAAGCTTTGATAAGCTGTTGATAGTGTTGGTAAGAGATAGTGATTTAAGCATTCTTAAACATTCCATTCACAATAAACTGTGGAAAATTCTTAAAGAGATGGGAATACCAGACCACCTGTCCTGCCTCTTGAAAAACCTATACGCAGGTCAGGAAGCAGCAGTTAGAACTGGACATGGAACAACAGACTGGTTCCAAATAGGAAAAGGAGTACGTCAAGGCTGTATATTGTCACCCTGCTTATTTAACTTATATGCAGAGTACATCATGATAAATGCTGGGCTGGAAGAAGCACAAACTGGAATCAAGATTTCTGGGAGAAATATCAATAATCACAGATATGCAGATGATACCACTCTTATGGCACAAAGTGAAGAGGAACTAAAAAGCTTCTTGATGAAAGTGAAAGAGGAGAGTAAAAAAGTTGGCTTAAAGCTCAACATTCAAGAAACTAAGATCATAGCATCTGGTCCCATCACTTCATGGGAAATAGATGGGGAAATAGTGAAAACAGTGTCAGACTTTATTTTTTTGGGCTCTCAAATCACTGCAGATGGTGATTTCAGCCAGGAAATTAAAAGATGCTTACTCCTCAGAAGGAAAGTTATGACCAACCTATATAGCATATTGAAAAGCAGAGACATTACTTTGCCAACAAAGGTCCGTCTAGTCAAGGCTATGGTTTTTCCAGTGGTCATGTATGGATGTGAGAGTTGGACTGTGAAGAAGGCTGAGCGCCGAAGAATTGATGCTTTTGAACTGTGGTGTTGGAGAAGACTCTTGAGAGTCCCTTGGACTGCAAGGAGATCCACCAGTCCGTTCTAAAGGAGATCAGTCCTGGGGATTCTTTGGAAGGAACGATGCTAAAGCTGAAACTCCAGTACTTTGGCCACCTCATGCGAAGAGTTGACTCATTGGAAAAGGCTCTGATGCTGGAAGGGATTGGGGGCAGGAGGAAAAGGGGACGACAGAAGATGAGATGGCTAGATGGCATCACCAACTCGATGGACATGAGTTTGGGTAAACTCCGGGACTTAGTGATCGCCAAGGAGGCCTGGCGTGCTGCAATTCATGGGGTCGCAAAGAGTCGGACACGACTGAGCAACTGAACTGAACTGAAATGAAACATTCCATACAATCTTTCTAGAGTGCAGTTTTCATTCAGATGTATATGGACATAATTACAGTTTATTTGGGTTAATACTTGCCGGGGACCAGCCCTGGCTGATCCAGGGTATTCAAAGGAGAGACGGCGTAGGCGAAGATCAGGAAACAACTGCTTAATTAAACGTTAATTAAGGATATAAAGAGTAATAGAATAAGGATAGCTCAGTGAGGAAATTCAGTGGAGAAAAGAGGCTGAATAATTCAGCCAGAAGGTAAGAAAGAATGACATGGTGAGACCAAGTTTTGGTGAACAAGGCCCGCACTTTATTTTCCAAAGTAGTTTTTATACCTTAAGTTATGCATAGAGGATGATGGGGGAAGGGGTAGAGTCATGCAGCAAGCCAGGCTTTCTTCCTGCAAACTTATCATATGCAAAAGCTTAGGTGATTTGCATCATCTTTTGGCCCAGAGGCCTGTTAACATTTTAAGACCCTTTCTTCAGAAAACTTATTTTTCTCTAAAGGTAATTGGTCAGGAGCCACCCTCCAAAAGCATTAGATAAAGTTACATTCCTATAGGGCAAAGGTGTGGTGGGCTATAACAAGAAAAAGAATTAACTCAAGGGTCCCAGGTTACAAACATTAAAGCTACTACTTACACCAATTCTATTAATCAATACACTGCCAGGGACACA
>NW_011494773.1:5155883-5170161 GCF_000754665.1 Bison bison bison | reverse complement strand
TACACTGCCAGGGACACAGCAGGTAAGGGATATGGAAACTTAGCAGCAAACATTGGCCCAACAAGTGAAAATCCCTTCACCAATACAATTTCTAATCAATCTTTTAACTACTCAAAAGAATCTGTGTTTAGACAGTTTAGAACATCTCCTGCCTCTCACAGTTGGGAGGCTCTGAGCAATCACATGTGGCCGGAAAAACCTATTCAGGCAGGGTAGAGGATTTCCAAAGGAGTTTGTAGGTTAAACACTGTCACACCCAGGAATTGTTAACTGGAGCTGTAAGCTAACTCTTTTTTCAGAGAGGTAGTGGGGGACAGCCCCCCGTCAAGTCAGAGGTGTAGGTGAAAGCACAAAGCAGAAAGTAGGCAGACTCTGGTTTGGGGGCTAGATGGGGGACTCCTCAGGCTGGATCCCACCTTTGCATATGCCGAGCCTCCTTCCTCATGACCTTTGTCATGGGCGGAGTTCCTCACGCTGGCTCCCAGCAGTGATAGAATTCCAGTTGAGCTATTCCAGATCCTGAAAGATGATGCTGTGGAAAGTGCTGCACTCAATATGCAATATGCACTCAATATGCAATATGCCGGCTCCCGGCAAATACTAAAGAGCACAATTGCTGAATTATGTGGTAAGAGTATGTTTAGTTTTGTAAGAAACTGCCAGACTGTCTTCCAAAGTGTCTGTAGAATTTTGCCTTCCCACCAGCAGTAAATGAGAGTTCCTCTTGCTGTACATCCTTGCCAGCATCTGGTGGTGTCAGTATTCTTCGCTTATTTTAATTTCTTTCCATCTTAAATGCCCAATTCAAATGTGACATCCTCTATAATATTCCCTTAACCAACCTGTTAATAATACCTCCGCATTCCATGCTACACTTATCATCTTCATTTTACCACTTAGACTTACTGTATGCTATTGATTCCTTGTCACATTTTTCCTATTTGAATATTAACTCTTTGACAGCATCAATTTTTATGCAAAGTACCATACTTTTATGCATTTCTATAAAATTAAATCAATGTTAAAAAAAGTATGAGGGTTATATTTTCATATATGTAAATCATTTTAAAAAATAAAACTATTTAGAAATGTACCCATAGTAAATCTCAGCTGCTTCATTTTTGTTGTGAAGTGGGTAAAATAAGTGTTACGTCTATATACAGTTCATGGAATGAAGGCTTTTTAGAGTTAAAAGTAACCTTGTTAGCTTTTTAGATTACCTGTGAGGATTCTGAGATGCAGAGTGTTTTCATAATACAGCCCACGCCACATAGGTAGCATTATAATATGTCTCATTTATCACCCTTTCTTATCTTTCCTCAGAACTGCTATTGCTTTCTCATTTTAACTGAATCTGAGATGGGATAAATTTTGTTCCATGTAAATAGATTATTTTTCTAGAAAATGCAAAAATTGGTAATTTAAGAATGTATTTTTTAAAATGTTTTATTTCATTAAAATAACAGTGTGAACTATATACATTACTGTGCCTCTCTTTGTATCTTTACCATCTAATTTATTAATTCACATGAGACATTAACTATAGTCCAGTTGTCATGACTCACATCCTTTCATTTTCCAGTGAATTTAATTTTATAGAAATAAAGAGTGGTTTAAAGTATTACCTTAAAAGACAGGTTTTATAATATATGAATCCTGTGTTGTGTTGTTTTCATTGAACTGAATATTAACAAAAGAGACTAATAGTAGTAATGGTCATTACTAAATCTCCTTTGATATTTGAGATTTGATTTCTCATGATTTTGTATCAGTGAGATTTCTGAGAAGGACAGTATCTTCTGTATCTTCTTCTTGAAACAAGAAGAATGCAGACAAAACAAGCGGGCTGTATTTCTCTTGACGGCATGACACCCTGTTTCACTGTCTCTTGTCCTTACTTGCTTTTGTTGAAGTCTTTTCCCCTACTGCTGCACGGGATTTGAGAAGTCTAAGTGCCTGTGTCTGGTGTGCATATACCCTTGTCTACCTGGTACCATGGGGCTTCCCTGCTGGCTCAGTGGTGAAGAATCCGCCTGCCAATTCAGGAGGTGCAGGTTCAAAACCTAGACTGGGAAGATCCCCTGGAGAAACAAATGGCAACCCTCTCCTATATTCTTGCCTAGGAAATCCCATGGATAGAGGAACGCGGCAGGCTACAGCCTGTGGGGTCTCAAAGAGTTGGACCGACTTAGGGACGAAACAACAACAGCAATAGGTAACACACACTCTCTTGATACCCCAGAGCTACCATAACAAAACACCACAAACTGGGGAGCTTAACCTTACAGACATCTAGTCTCTCATAGTTCTGGACGTTAGAAGTCAGAAATCAAAGTGTTGCCTGGGCCATGCTCCCTCTCAAGGCTCTGGGGACTCATCCTTCCTTGCTTCTTCCAGCTTCTGGTGGTGATTGGAAATCCTTCGCATCACTTGGCTTACAGCTGCAGCACTCATCAACTTCTGCCTCTGTCTCTGGTGGCCTTTTCCCCTGTATGTCTGTGGGTCTGCATCCAAATCTCCTTCACCTTTCTCTTATGAAGACATCAGTCATTGAATTTAGGATCCACTCTGAATCCAGGACCATTTCTTCTTCTTGTTCAGTCACCAAGTCATGTCCTAATTTGCAACCCATGGACTGCAGCATGCCAGGCTTCCCTGTCCTTCACTATCTCCTGGAGTTTGCTCAAACTCATGTCCATTGAGTTGATGATGCCATCCAACCACCTCATCCTCTGTCGTCCCCTTCTCCTCCTGCCCTCAATCTTCCCCAGCCTTAGGGTCTTTTCCAGTGAGTCAGCTCTCCTCCTCAGGTGGTCAAATTTGAACTTCAGCATCACTCCTTCCAATGAATATTGAGAGTTGATTTCCTTTAAGATTGACTAGTTTGATCTCCTAGCTGTCCAAGGGACTCTCGAGAGTCTTCTCCCACACCACAATTCATTAGCATCAATTCTTTAGCACTCAGCCTTCTTTATGGTCCAACTCCCACATCTGTACTGGAAAACCATAGCTTTGACTATATGAATCTTTCTTCTTGATATCCTTAATTAACTTTATTTCCAAATAAGGTGTCATTCTGAGGTTCCAAGCAGACATGCATTTGGGCATGTCACTATTTAACTTACTATACCTGGTACGGGCTAAGCAGTCCACCTCCCGTGCTGGGATGGTGTTTATTTCTACATGTACCTACCAGGCTTTGCTCCTTTGCTGGATACCAGTGCCCCTTTGGCTGCATGTTGCTGTGCCTTTCACAAATCACCGTCTTTGGTAAGCCTCATTGCCTAAGCTCGGGTGTGTACCACTCTGGTGAGGCCTCTCAGCTATCTGTGGACAGTCATGGTGCCTGCCCATCTCTGTTACTGATGGGCGTGACCGCCTTGTACATCTCAGTGGAACTGCCGCTGACGCACAGGAGGCTTGTGGAACCAACTAGTCTTCTTTTGAGTTTATACAGTTAAAGTACATTCGAAAGCAATCAATCCCAACTATCCATACCATGTTGTATTAAGAATTGCACTTCTCATTAATGCTAAAGTTTTACTACTGGACAGAACTTGACTCAGTGTTTATTTAGGATGAGGATTTTCCAGGAGCCTCTTCCATCTTTCAAGTGAACCAGCTGCTGGCAAGTAAGCCCTTCTCTGCTTACTGCTCAGACATCTCTGGGCTGATGTGAGTCCCAGCAATTTGCAGCTTAAGTTCAAAGTAGGGCCAGCTCCCTATTTCTTTGTATCACCCCCATCTCACACTTGTAGTACTAAATTGAATTGAATTGTATTGCTGTGCTGTTCTGACATGGCTATTTTAATTATTTACAAGATCGCTTTCTTTCACTGTTGAGATAAATACTGTTGAGTAAAGAACAAATATCCTTTTTAAACCTTTTAACAGTCATTCACTTTAGACCCAGAAAGCACTCTTCAGCAGCCATAAATATTTTACAATTTTATTTTAATCTGTTTTAATTCAACAGTTATTTATTCTGGGCACATTTTATACCAGGTAGTATATCATAGTCTAGGGAAAATGTGGAAGAACGGACTCGCAACCCAAAATTAGAAAAATGGTGAAGCAGTGACAACCATTGATAGCTTGTGACTAAAGCGTTAGATAATGGGAAAGTTGACACTTGATCTGTAAAAGGGGCTTCCCAGGTGGCTCAGTGGTAAAGAATCTGCCTGCAATGCAGGAGACCTGGGTTTGATCCCTGGGTCCGGAAGATCCCCTGGAGAAGAAAATGGCAACCCATTCTAGTACTCTTGCCTGGGAAATCCCATGGACAGAGAACCTGGTGGGCTGCAGTCCATGGGATTGCAAAAAAGTCAGACAGATGGACCCCATGCTAAGAATTTAAAACATTAGCTTTTATAAAACTAGGAGTAGTGGTAGTTTTTATGTTTCAGGCAGTAGTATAAAGATTCAGTTAGAAACGTGGATGTGAGTGTGCGATTGCAATAGAAAATGATGAGGATTTAACCTAAAATGAGTGTAATTGTAGAGAAGGGGCAAATGCTGGAGATACACAGATGGTAGACAGGCCAGAGTCTGTTACTAATGATTATGGTTGCTGGGAGAGGGAAAGCTGTCCAGAATGAGCCTCAGGTTTCTGCCTTGTTGTCTAGATGGGCAAGTTACCTTCAACTGAGGTAGAAACTCCAGGGAAATAGAATGAAACTTAGAAACTTGTGTTTATGGAGGGCCATCATGTCATGTAATTTAATTCTCATAATAATAGTCCTTCACAGTAGCTAGGAATCCATTCTCAAAGAATGTAAATAAATTAATATAAGTAAGATTAACTAGGCAGTGACAGAACTTGATGTTTTCTCCTGGAATTTCATTCATCCTCTTATATATTCAGAAGGATGGTGGGGGATAAAAAATTCAGACTTAGATGCTGTGTTTGAGACCCGCTTAAAGTATCAAGTCTGCTAATGGACTGTGTATTGGAATTTGGAACTTAAGCTCAGAAAAAGGATCTGCTAATGGACTGTGTATTGGAATTTGGAACTTAAGCTCAGAAAAAGGATAAGTCTTTTGAGAGGGCCTGCTTGGGAATTGTTCACGTATGTGCTCAGTTGCTCAGTCATGTCTGGCTCTTTGTGATCCCATGGACTCTAGCCCGCCAGGCTCCTCTGTCCATGGGATTCTCCAGTCCAGGATACTGGAGTGGGTTGCCATGCCCTCCTCCAGGGACTCTTCCCAACCCAGGGATTGAACCCTTGTCTCTTATGTCTCCTGCACTGGCAGATGGGTTCTTTACCTCTGGTGCGACTATTTACATATGAGGGAAACCCTGTTTACATGTGGGGACTTGTCAAACCCACATTTCATACTGTGTTTATCCGGAGGCCAAATCAAGAGTGAGAAAAGAAGAAGGCTTTAGACAGAACCCTCAGGATCATCTGCATTTAAAGGGATGGTCAAAAACAAAAATGCACAACCAGGAGAGCATACAGGGAAGTGAGGATTCAAGAGATAAAAGATAGAATGTTCTGGAAAAAAGTAGAATATCTTGAGGAAATTGTCCTTAGTGTTCAGTACAACATATAGGTCAAGTTAGGTAAGTAAGCTAAAATGTCTATTGAATTCAACATTGGCAGGGAATTGTTAGTGGCTTTAAAAAAAGGTAAGAGTCCCATTATAGTAACTTGAATAATTAATAGATGAGATAGTAAAAAATATTTATTAATATACTGTCATTCCATGTGTCAGTGTAGTAGTCCTTACCCTTTATGAATAGGTCATGAATTTTTTTTTTTTTTTTAGCAGTAGCCATGGTAGATTATAATAAAAAATTTATCTTCCATCTCTAGTTTGTTCCACCTATCAGGAATGACATACTTCATAACCTACAAAATAAAGATGAGGGTACCTCCTATACACCTGAATTAGAGTTATTTGAACTGTGATGTTACCAACTGAATTGACTAATCCCAGACCTATCAATTTTGAAATGAAAATGTGTTCCTGTAAATGCCCTTTCAAAGTTAAACAGCAAAGATGTTTCCATATTCCAAAGGACAGTGGTTAGAAACAATGCTTTGTTTTTGAGGTTTTTATAAATTCCATGCAGTGGGTACTTCTGTCTGTCTTGGTCCATGGAAAAGTCACTGTCTATAAGAAAGATTTGATTATGTGTTATTTGCCTTTGGAGTCAGAGAGATTGAGTTAAACTTTGCTTAGTCCTTGGTTCTGGCCACGTGATAATTACTGTCAGCTTTTCTTACCGATTTCAGTCTAAGAACAAAACTCTCCATCAAAAAACCATGGATCCATGTAAGATTAAGATTCTATTTAAAGAAGCAGGAAAGTGGGCGTTATCTTCTCAACTTCTCTTTTTAGCCCACAAGGTAGAGACCAGTTATTATTGAAATATGGTCATCAGCTGTTTCTGAGATATAAAATAAATATTATTTCCAGCAATATGTTAATTTTAAGCCAATTGTATTAGAATAAAAAGATTTGGGTGGTCCACAGATTCCCATTGTAAGCAATCTAACAAATGTCAACCTTAATCATATTTAAGAAGAGCACAGAATATGTTATTGTCTTTCGGTTTTAGCAGAGACAATGAGTTTACCTCAGGCTCACATTTACTGCGTAGAGTCCCAGTTCTCTTAACCTTTTATTTTACTCTTCTCCACATTCTTCATTTGAATCATATGTAAATACTCTTCTTGCTCTCAGTGAGGCATATTGGTGTTTTTTGCTTCAGCACTTCTCCTTTGGTAACTCATCCCATATGTTTGGTAGCCTTTGCATAATATTGTTTTGTGTGAACTCAGCTTCTGAACCATATCTTGTATGTATCTGCCAGAATGATGCTATTTGACGTGTTTTTGTACTTATAACATCACAATCAGAAACTTTTTCATTATTTGAAGGTAAAGTGAATTTAAGTCTCATTTGCATAAGTATGTAAATGAGTATGATTTTAATATGGGTTCATTCTTTGGTTCATTACCATCTTTTAACATAGTACATTCCATTGACACATAGGAACTTGGAATGTTAGGTCCATTTATCAAAGTAAATTGGACGTGGTCAAGCAGGAAATGACAAGAGTGAACATCGACATTTTAGAAACCGATGAACTAAAATGGACAGCAATGGGCAAACTTAATTTAGATGACTATTATATCTACTACTGGGGAGAAGAATCTCTTATAAATAACAGAGTAGCCCTCATAGTCTACAGGAGTCTAAAGTTCAGTACTTGGGTGTAGTCTCACAAACAACAAGTTGATCTTGGTCCATTTCCAAGGCAAAACCATTAAACATCATAATAATCCAAGTCTATCACAATAAACTGTGGAAAATTGTGAAAGAGATGGGAATACCAGACCACCTGACCTGGCTCTTGAGAAATCTGTATGCAGGTCAGGAAGCAACAGTTAGAACTGGACATGGAACAACAGACTGGTTCCAAATAGGAAAAGGAGTTCGTCAAGGCTGTATATTGTCACCCTGTTTATTTAACTTATATGCAGAGTACATCATGAGAAATGCTGGACTGGAAGAAACACAAGCTGGAATCAAGATTGCTGGGAGAAATATCAATAACCTCAGATATGCAGATGACACCACCCTTATGGCAGAAAGTGAAGAGGAACTCAAAAGCCTCTTGATGAAAGTGAAAGTGGAGAGTGAAAACGTTGGCTTAAAGCTCAACATTCAGAAAATGAAGATCATGGCATCTGGTCCCATCACTTCATGGGAAATAGATGGGGAAAGAGTGGAAACAGTGTCAGACTTTATTTTTCTGGGCTCCAAAATCACTACAGATGGTGACTGCAGCCATGAAATTAAAAGACGCTTTCTCCTTGGAAGGAAAGTTATGACCAACCTAGATAGCATATTGAAAAGCAGAGACATTACTTTGCCAACAGAGGTCTGTCTAGTCAAGGCTATGGTTTTTCCTGTAGTCATGTATGGATGTGAGAGTTGGACTGTGAAGAAGGCTAAGCACCAAAGAATTGATGCTTTTGAACTGTGGTGTTGGAGAAGACTCTTGAGAGTCCCTTGGACTGCAAGGAGATCCAACCAGTCCATTTTGAAGGAGATCAGCCCTGGGATTTCTTTGGAAGGAATAATGCTAAAGCTGAAACTCCAGTCCTTTGACCACCTCATGCGAAGAGTTGACTCATTGGAAAAGACTCTGATGCTGGGAGGGATTGGGGGCAGGAGGAGAAGGGGATGACAGAGGATGAGATGGCTGGATGGCATCACTGACTTGATGGACTTGAGTCTGAGTGAACTCTGGGAGTTGGTGATGGACAGGGAGGCCTGGTGTGCTGCGATTCATGGGGTCGCAAAGAGTCGAACACGGCTGAGTGACTGATCTGATCTGATCTGATGCCCCAACCACTGATGTAGGAGAAGCTGAAGTTCATCAGTTCTATGAATACCTATAACACCTTCTAGAAATAACACCAAAATTCAGACTAAATTGAAGAAAGGGAAAGCCACTAGACCATTCAGGAATGACCTCAATCAAATCCCTTATGATTATACAGTGGAGATGACAATTTGATTCAAGGGATTAGATCTCTGGTAGAAAAAGTGCCTGAAGAACTATGGATGGAAGTTCATAACATTGTTTAGGTGGTGATGAGTCCAACTATCCCAAAGAAGAAGAAATGCAAAAATGCAAAATGGTTGTCTGAGGAGGCCTTACAAATAGCTGAACAAAGAAGAAAAGCGAAAGGCAAAGGAAAAAGAAGATACACCCAGCTGAAAGCAGAGTTCCTGAGAATAGTGAGAGGTAAGTGGGCTGTCTTAAGTGAACGATGCAAGGAAATAGAGGAGAGAAATAGAATGGGAAAGAAAAGATATCTCTTCGGGGAAACTGGAGATACCAAGGGAAAATACCATGCACAGATGGACACAGTAAAGGACAGAAATGGTAATGACCTAAAGAAGCAGAAGAGATTAAGAAAAAGGGGCAAGAATACACAGAAGAACTATACAAAAAGGTCTTAATGACCCAGGTAACCATGATGGTGTGATCACTCACCTAGAGCCAGACATCCTTAAGTGTGAAGTCAAGTGGACCTTAGAAAGCATTACTATGAACAAATCTAGTGGAGGTGATGGAATTCCAGTTGAGCTTTTTCAGATCCTAAAAGATGATGCTGTTAAAGTGCTGCACTCAATATGTCAACATATTTGGGAAACTCAGCTGTGGCCACAGGACTGGAAAAGGTCAATTTTTATTACAATCCCAAAGAAAGGCAATGCCAAAGAATGTTCAGACTACCACACAATTGCACTTATTTCACATGCTAGCAAAGTATGCTCAAAATCCTTCAAGATAGTCTTCAGGATGTGAATCAAGAACTACCATATGTACATCTGCTTCATTGAATTCTTTGACTGTGTGGGTCACAACAAATTGTGAAAAATTCTTCAAGAGATGGGAATACCAGACCACCTGACCTGCCTCCTGAGAAACCTGTATGCAGGTCAAGAAGCAACAGTTAAAACTTGCCTTGGAACAATAGACTGGTTCCAAATAAGGAAAGGAGTACATCAAGAGTGTGTATTGTCACTCTGTTTATTTAACTTATCTGTCAGGTACATCATGAAAGATGCCAGACTGGATTAAGAACAAGCTGGAATCAACAGATTGCTGGGAGAAATATCAACAACTTCAGGTGTGCATATGATACCACTCTAATGGCAGAAAGCAAAGAGAAACTAAAGAGCCTCTAGATGAAGGTGAAAGAAGAGAGTGAAAAAAATTGGCTTAAAACTCAACGTTCAAAAAACGAAGATCATGGTATCCAGTCCTATCACTTCATGGCAAATAGATGGGGAAAAAGTGGAAACAGTGACAGATTTTGTTTTCTTGGGCTCCAAAATCACTGCAGATGGTAACTGCAGCCATGAAATTGAAAGACGCTTGCTCCCTGGAAGAAAAGCTATGACAAACCTAGGCTGCATATTAAAAAGCAGAACTATCACTTTCCCAACCAAGGTCTGTATAGTCAATGCTGTTTTTTCCTGTCATCATGTACAGATGTGAGAGTTGAACCATAAAGAAGGCTGAGTCCCAAAGAATTGATGCTTTTGAACTGTGTTGTTGGAGAAGACTCTTGAGAGTCCCTTGGACTGCAAGGAAATCAGACCAGTCAATCCTAAAGAAAATCAGCCCTGCATATTCATTGGAAGGACTGATGCTAAAGCTGAAGCTCCAATCCTCTGGCCACCTGATGCGAAGAGCCGACTCATTGGAAAATACCCTGATGCTGGGAAAGATTGAAGGCAGGAGGAGAAGGGGAAGACAGAGAATGAGATGGTTTGATGGCATCACTGACTCAATGCACATGAGTTTGAGCAAGCTCTGGGAGATGGTGAAGGACAGGGAAGCCAGGTGTGCTATATTCCACTGGTTCACAAAGAGTCAGACACAACTTAATGACTGAACAACAACTCATTAATAAATAGTCAATTTGTCATTGCTAGACATTGTACATAGAGTAAACCAACAATCTGGGCATTGCAGAGCTGGGGCCTGCATTCCATACTTTTTTTCCTTCTCATCTCACCTTTCAGAGCTTCCTATAATGAGATGAAAAGAAGAAAAAGACTGTTTTTTTTTTTTTTTTTTAAATCTGTAGGTAGTTTTGCAATGCTTATTAGCTTTAGAGAGAACTGAATAAAGGGTCTCCTGGAGTTGAAATTATGGGCCTTGGTTGAATTCAGAGATAGTTTTTCAAATATTAGGAGCTACCATTTCAGTCACTTGTGTTCAGACTGCTTAGCCTCATAAATGTAATGAAATATTAATATTGGGCATTTCCTTTCATGCAGTCACTCATTTAGTAAATATTTACAAGTTCCTACTATGTGCTAGTCACTGTCTGTACCTCTTTTGAGGTTCACTGTCTTATGGTGTAAGACGGTGAGACACCATAAACAGAAATTATATCAAGCGGTATGAAAAGCGTTATAGAGAAAAATGAACTAGGGTAAGAAAGTAGAAAGGTATGGGAGGGGTATTTTCAGATGGATGATCAGGTCTGGATCTAGAGGAGAGAGCAGTGAGCAGTGACTTGAAGTGAGATTCTAATTCCCTGCCCAAGAATTGAACCTGGGTATTTTCATTGCTTTAAAATTTCCCACCCAGAAATGCCCTTCTGGAGTCTGCTTCAAAATCCAAGAAGTGTTTCCAGAAGGAAAACATGAAGGAAGGATCAACTCTTTTAAAAGAATATAGTCACTGTAAAGTAGAAGTTAGAATCATGAGTTTCCAGCAAGAAGCCTTGTTTCTCAACATTTTTTTTCTCTGTCAAGTGCCCTGAGAAGTTTATCTGAAGCATTAAATAATTGTCTAATTTTAAATATTGCAATGGTTGCCATTTCCTCTAGGACAAAATCTGAACTTGGCAGTGCGGCTTGCTGGAGCCTTCGTAACCCCATTTCTTTTTTTTTTTTTTTTTAATCAAAGGATAGTTGCTTTGCAATATTGTGTTGGTTTCTGTCATGCAGCAACATGGATCAGCCACAGATATACATATGTCCCCTCCCTCTCCGACCTCCCTCCCACCTCCCACCCCATCCCACCTTCCTAGGTTGGCACAGAGCGTGGCATTTCTACCCCCATCTGCTGCCTCCTCAATATCCAAGTCTCCCCACCATGGGAAGTCGTTGTATTTCAAATATTAAAGTGGACTTGGTGGTACAGGTACTTCCTGTTGTGGAGATATATACCCAGGGATGACTCCTTGACCCAAGGGCTCTCTCTGTAGGTAGCCCTTGACCTTTATAAATTCATCATGGTCTAGAGTCTGATATGTAGACTTATGGATTCAGATTCTTTTCACACCAAGGATGGATATGTCCCATAATGAGCAGATTCATTTGAACTAGGGACATATAATTATCCATTTAAGTATTTAGTGAGGACAACTTGAACCAGACGGTGAGCTTGATAACAGGGAAACAGTGGTGAATAAGGTAAATGTGATCCCCAGCGTATAAAACCTACAGTCTGGCTGGTCAGTGGGAGTACCGAGTGGGATGTTCTGCTTGTCCTGGGTGTGGGAGCAAGGCTGAGAGAGGCAGGGGCTTATTGATCTTTAAGCTTGGATGTTTCGCTGGAGGAACTGGAAGAGGTTAGGTTTGGTACCAGCAATCAGGAGAGGGGGAGAGAGAAAGTGGTGACAGAAGACATGGGAGAAACAGGCAGGACCTAGCAACAGAGCCAGGAAAACTTCTGAGCCATGTAAGGAGTATTGGCTTAGACACAGATGCCTTGTGATGTCTATCATGCTTTATGCTTAAGGAGGAGAGGGATGTGAATAGATTTGTGTCTTAATATGATATGAGACTACCATGAAACTTTCTCAAAATTTTAATATTTCTCAAATAGTAAAAGTATTACTATTAATACACTAGACCTCTCGTGCCAGTATTATTTTCCCCCTGGAAAGTCATAAAGGAAACCATTTTCTTCCTTTCTTGAACACCCAAACCAGGAGGTTACACACATAAATATTCACCGTTTGTAATGGCAAACAGATTTAAAATGTTCACTAAGGAAATAGCTGACATGCCCACCCATAGAGTTTAAAAGCTGGAATATTCATGTGGCAGGATGCTAAAGAAGCTTAAATGAATGCATTATATAATTAACTCACCAACCTAGTAGTCTCAGAAATATAAAGTGAAAATAGCAAGTCACAGATAACACATTCAGTATACTTTATATTAATAAAATTTTAAAGGAAACAATATGTTATTTAGAGATATGTACATATATAAAAAACTATAAAGAATAATCATGAATAATCATGGTCATTGTATCTATTCTTGCTATTTTTATGACTTTCCTGTGTAATGATTATGTAGTGTTCATGCTGTTGTGTTTCAAATGTGTATCTTATACATCTTAGAAGAAGCCAGTTTTTATACTGGTGAGCTGAATAACATGTTCACTAAGAATATGGATTCTGGAGTCAGATAAAATTTGCTTCAGATTTTACCTTTCAATGATCGTGAAATTGTTCAAGGTGGTTAGGATATTATATATATATATCACTGAGCAAAATAGACAAAAATTCCTGACCTTTTGCAGTTTACATTCTAGCTGTTAGAAATAAATTGTTAGGAATTTTCATTAAAATGGTGAGCTCCCTGGAATATTAGGCTCTGTGTTTTATTCCTCTTTGTATATCTGGCACCTAAATCTGACACACAGTAAATATGTTTATGGAATTTAATTGCCTAGTAAATGAGCATTGTACTTTGTACTTCTGTGGAATAAAAGAAATACAAATTGCTTCAGCTTTTCTCAATCACAGTTATAACCTCAAATCAAAGACCAGCCTTCTTAGAGCTTCACTCATTGATCTTAGCAGCTCCTGCACCACAGATAGAAACTGAACCGTAGTGTGATCTTTGAATAACTGAATAATTGAGATGCGTAAACACTGTTAATACTATGTAAGCATTTTTATAGCCTTCAGTTTTTGAATTTTATTTTTTCTCTCAAATCTTGGAGGCTAATTATTTTACAATATTGTATTGGTTTTGCCATACATCAACATGACTCCGCCACGGATGAACACATGTTCCCCATCCTGAACCCCCCTCACACCTCCACCCCATACCATTCCTCTGGGTCATCCCAGTGCGCTCGCCCCAAGCATCCTGTATCCTGCATCGAACCTGGACTGGCAATTCGTTTCTTATAAGATATTATACATGTTTCATCTCCATCCTCCCAAATCATCCCACCCTCACCCTCTCCCACAGAGTCCAAAAGACTGTTCTATACATCTGTGTTTCTTTGGCTGTCTCTCATACAGGGTTATCGTTACCATCTTTCTAAATTCCATATATATGTGTTAGTATGAGGTTTGTGACATTGTACAGGAGACAGGGATCAAGACCATCCCCATGGAAAAGAAATGCAAAAAAGCAAAATGGCTGTCTGGGGAGGCCTTAGAAGTAGCTGTGAAAAGAAGAGAAGCGCAAAGCAAAGGAGAAAAGGAAAGATATAAACATCTGAATGCAGAGGTCCAAAGAATAGCAAGAGAGATAAAAAAAAGCCTTCCTCAGCAATCAATGCAAAGAAATACAGGAAAACAACAGAATGGGAAAATTAGAGATACCAAGGGAACATTTCATGCAAAGATGGGCTCGACAAAGGACAGAAATGGTATGGACCTAACAGAAGCAGAAGATATTAAGAAGAGGTGGCAAGAATACACAGAAGAACTGTACAAAAAAGCTCTTCACGACCCAGATAATCACGATGATGTGA
>NW_011494773.1:5155121-5155652 GCF_000754665.1 Bison bison bison | reverse complement strand
AGTTGGCTTAAATCTCAACATTCAGAAAACGAAGATCATGGCATCTGCTCCCATCACTTCGTGGGAAATAGATGGGGAAAGAATGGAAACAGTGTCAGACTTTATTTTTGGGGGCTCTGAAATCACTGCAGATGATGACTGCAGCCATGAAATTAAAAGATGCTTACTCCTTGGAAGGAAAGTTATGACCAACCTAGATAGCGTATTGAAAAGCAGAGACATTACTTTGCCAACAAAGATCTGTCTAGTCAGGGCTATGGTTTTTCCTGTGGTCATGTATGGATGTGAGAGTTGGACTGTGAAGAAGGCTGAGCACCGAAGAATTGATGCTTTTGAACTATGGTGTTGGAGAAGACTCTTGAGAGTCCCTTGGACTGCAAGGAGATCCAACCAGTCCATTCTGAAGGAGATCAGCCCTGGGGTTTCTTTGGAAGGAATGATGCTAAAGCTGAAACTCCAGTCCTTTGACCACCTCATGCAAAGAGTTGACTCATTAGAAAAGACTCTGATGCTGGGAGGGATTGGGGGCAG
>NW_011494773.1:5144588-5155021 GCF_000754665.1 Bison bison bison | reverse complement strand
CTCATGCAAAGAGTTGACTCATTAGAAAAGACTCTGATGCTGGGAGGGATTGGGGGCAGGAGGAAAAGGGGATGACAGAGGATGAGATGGCTGGATGGCATCACTGACTCGATGGACGTGAGTCTGAGTGAACTCCGGGAGTTGGTGATGGACAGGGAGGCCTGGTGTGCTACGATTCATGGGGTCGCAAAGAGTCGGACACGACTGAGCGACTGAACTGAACTGAATACTTTATTGGTGTTTTTCTTTCTGGCTTACTTTACTCTGTATAATAGGCTCCAGTTTCATCCACCTCATTAGAACTGATTCAAATGTATTCTTTTTAATGGCTGAGTAATACTCCATTGTGTATATGTACCACAGCTTTCTTATCTGTTCATCTGCTGATGGACATCTAGGTTGCTTCCATGTCCTGAGTATTAGAAACAGTGCTGCGAAGAACATTGGGGTACACGTGACTTCCTAGAAGTTTTCTTCTAATACATTATGAAATTTCTATTGACTCCTTTAAAGTTAGATGACAATGCAGTTTTTATATCGTGTTTAGTGTGTGTGTATATGTGTGCCTGTATACGTGTGTGTGCTGTAGAAGCAAAGCAAATGTGTACAGTTGACCGTAAAACAACAGAGCTTTGAACTATATGAATTTGAACTTACACCTGGATTTTTTTCAGTAGTAAATACTACTGTTCTATAGGATCTGTGCTTGGTTGAATCCTTGGATGCAGAGGAACCAAGGATACGGAGAATTGATTCTAAATTATACACAAATTAACCTCCACATTCTTAAGGATCACCTGTATATTTCTTCCTTAGGGTTCACCAACTTCTTAAAAGAGGTGATATCTAATCTATTGCCAGACATTAGGTCCTTTAGAAAATGTGGTTGCTATAATATAACAATGATAATCTTTGTACTTCATTAATTCTGAACCTTTCTGATTATTCTTTTAAGTGAAATTAAGTGGTTAAAAAAAGTATGAATGTTTTTGTCTCTTGGTATTAAGGTAAAAATTATTCTTCAGAAAGATAGCATTGCAAATTTTTTTTTGCTTAGATCCATAAGTAAAAAATTAAAACCCAAATAAGACATGTTATGGAGAATTGACATTGTAAAATTATGTGTCTTGTAATCTTAATATTACCTTCTGTTCACATATTAGGCTGTGCCCTAACTCTAATTTTTGTGATTCTAGATTATTGCAGGGTTATCTGTCTTTTTTCATCTAGATTCATTAACTTATTTTCATTAACTTTATTCATCTTTACAAAATAAAAACTTGCTTAGATTCTGCTATGAAAGCAAATAATGAAAGTTTAATAAAATACTTGTTTATTGGCTTGGAGAGCTGGAGTGTTTTGTGTGTATGTGTATTATCCATATAATTCAGAAGGCATGTGTATATTGCAGCAAGTCAACTTCTATGGTAACTTATGGTTTTTGCCATATGACTCACTTTCTTACAAAGGCAGATTTGGAGGGTGTTTCTTAAGGATTTCTTTTTCATATACTAAGGAATCTTTCATAATGTTAAACCTTAACTTGCCCACTCAGAAAGTACTATCCTGATGAATTCATTTCACATCTGAGTGTAAACTCTAAAGCCTACAAATATTTAATATTAAATATTATGTCATATTGCCATTTTACTTTATTTCAATAATAAGTATTGCTTATAGAATTTTATGATTTCTGTAAAATAGCAGGTTAGACAATTGATAATAAATTGCTTTGCGCTTACAGAATATAATTTTTATTTATAATCTAATCTCATGCAAGAAGAATATCCAACATTGTTCTTAGAAGTATGTGATTATTTAAGAGTAATAATTGATTATTTTATTAGTTTTTAAACCACCAATGAAATTGGAATATGTCTGTACTGACCACTGCTAAAGAAACATTGAACAAAGCAGAAGGGATTCTTCTATACTTAATAGCACAGGTCTTTTTTTTCTTTGAAGGGCACATAATAATGATATGGAAATATCTAGATTGGGTTTCAAAGATAAAAGAAAAATTAAAATAATCTAAATTTTTATGCTGGCTGACATGTCTTCAGAAATTTACAAGTTTCTTGAATTCATTATGGAGTTTCTTAATTGGGTCAATGAATAGCAAACTACATGATTAAAACATGTTAAATTCACTCATAAACAGATATGTCTAGCTAAACCAACTCAAAAATGTTTTGTTGCCAGGATACCTAATTCTCATGTTGTTCTTAGAACTGTAGTATCTCAGGAATGTGTGACTAAAAGTTGCAGACACTCAGATTGAGTAAGTCACTGATGGAAGAGAACAGAAAAACAAAGTCCAAAAGCCTCAAGCCAATTAAAAAATCAACAAACAAGAAAAATCACTTAGAAAAACTTCTGCACAAACCTTAGGCATGCCTAGACTATACCTCATGTTGATGTACATTACTAAAGCTTTTGATTGTGTGAAACAGTGTTACTAGATCTTTTATAGCGACCTATTTCTCGAATATTATTTCTTAGATCCCTAAGACAAGGTGTTCTTACCTTTAAAAAAAATGTTTTTTTTTACCATGCTGCTGCTGCTAAGTCGCTTCAGTCGTGTCCGACTCTGTGCAACCCCACAGACGGCAGGCCTACCAGGCTCCCCCGTCCCTGGGATTCTCCAGGCAAGAACACTAGAGTGGGTTGCCATTTCTTCCTCCCAATGTATAAAAGTGAAATGTGAAAGTGAAGTCGCTCAGTCGTGTCCGACTCTTAGCCATCCCATGGACTGCAGCGCACCAGGCTTCTCTGTCCGTGGGATTTTCCAGGCAAGAGTACTGGGGTGGGTGCCATTGCATATATACCTCTTATTAGGGCTTCCCTGGTGACTCGGAGGTTAAAGCGTCTGCCTGCAATGTGGGAGGTCTGGATTTGATCCCTGGGTCGGGAAGATCCCCTGGAGAAGGAAATGGCAACCCACTCTAGTATTCTTGCCTGGAGAATCCCATGGACGGAGGAGCCCAGTGGGCTACAGTCCACGGGGTCGCAAAGAGTCGGACACGACTGAGCGACTTCACTTGACCTCTTATTAAGCTTCATAAACAGCAGAATTATTGTTGATTTCTGTCTCTCACTTCCTGTGTCTAATGTCCCTCCCTCCACAAACTTGATTCAAATTATTGTCCTGATTTTTTAATTAATTTATTTAAAAATTTTTATTGAAATATAGTTGATTCTAAAAAACTTCTTATTGGTGTGTTAAAAATGAATTACTTTTGTCTTTTGAATTTGAGGAACCTTTTTTGACATTCCATTTATGAAATGTAAAAAATAAAAAGATAAATATGTAAATGTCCTTCTAGTTCTCCAAAAAGGGAAAGGAAATGCAATTTATCAATTTTCTGCTGTGCTGGACACACTGTGTATTTAATTTTCACCATATCCCTGTGAGATCCATATTCTTCTGTGTATTTTATAGACAAAGAAACCAGCCTCAGAGGACATAGTTTGTCAAAGACCACCCAACTTGCATTGCTGAATTCAGGATTAGAACTCAGACCTCCCGGAGAAGTCAAAGCCCAATTCTTCCAATCGTTGCAAAATAATAAAATCTCCAAGTTATTTGGAGAATAAGTATGGAATTGTAGGAGCTATTGTTTTCCTCAGGGATCTTGGTTGAAGTGACATTAAGCCTGGCTTAAAAAAAAAAAGAGTTAAGCAAAAAAGAAAAAGGAAGAATTGGGATTACTTATTGACAGGCTACATTTGTATTTTTAGTTTCCATCTTTAGCACAAAAAAATTCATTTGTGTCATCCAAAAATCTTATTCCAGCATTTTAAAATCTCCCTTTATGTTAATTTCATTCTCAGCCTGGCTCTCTCTAAGTAGAGGCAGCATGGCCGCAGTAGCTTGTAGGCTTCTTACATCCGTAGTAAAGAAAGCCTTACTTCTCAGTAGCTGCAGGAAAAGGCCTGGGACTGATGTGCCTTGATGTTGATTCACCTGCTACCCTTAGACTATTTCCGGTTGTGGCACTCTTATTGACCAGGTTTCAGTGACTTGTCCAAAGCTAAAGCAGACAGTGGGGTTCACCCCACTACAGCTGTATAGGGTGGTGTGGAGAGGGGTAGTCACCACAGCAAAACCTGGGCACCGTCTTTAGGGAAAAAGAGAAAATGGATCCTGGATAGGCAAAAAGAATACATGTCCTTTGTAACTGTATTTTATGTTGGAAATTGAACCTATTAATTAAAGCCTTGTCATAGTTTGAAACTGGTATGTCTAAACCAGACATACTGAAAGAAATTATCTTTTCTTCAGCTTCATTACATGTAGCCTTTTTCACAGGGTGCTCCTCCTAGTTTGGTGCTTGATTCTGTGTCTAAAGGCATGCAACCAAACTAAAGAGAATGTACATTATTTCAAAAACAGAAGACAGTGCCAATAAACATATCTGTAGTGCGTCCAAATGAGGGAAATTCACTATTTAGGATATACAGATGCATTAATCTATGTTTCTAAATAAAACCTCAGGCATATGTCCATATTCATCTACTTACTATTCAAACGGAAAGTTCCCTTTGGAGGTTAGTTTGATCTGTCAGACCACCATATAGGTCTCTAGCAGTATAAAGTTCTCTAAATTTTCCACCCTTGCAATCTAAGCTTTTTCACAAGGGTGTTTACTCCTGGGAACTAAACTGCCTTCAGTAGAGCTGTGCTGAGGAGATTTTGAACATGGTTTAAACACACACACAGCCTGAGCAAGGTAAATGTGTTAGGTTACTTGAAAAACTCTTAAGGGAAACTGAATGCAGTCTCCAGTATGGGACTTTCATTTTATAGCTGAGTGGGGTTATTGCTCTAGTTCTGTTCTATTACGTCTATCTAACACCAAAATAATCTGAGTGGGCAGACACTGTTTTTTACTTTATTAAATAAGCTTTTTCAAGATGGACTTCAAATTATTTTTCTGTTTTCATTTCTCTAATTTTCTTTTTCCAAAACTGCTCTTGAATGAGATAATTTCTGAATATTTCTACTAAATGAAATTGAAATATATATATATATGATTTATTGCACTTGCACCAGCAGATCTACAACAGATGATATTCATTTAGTGCACTCTTTATTCACAGATTTACCCATCAAATGTTAGTAGAACATCTACAGTGTCCTGCAGCAGCACTGTTAATGAGTTGCTGTACACAGATAAATATTTCAGTACTTGATGCTTACTTCAAGCTTAAGCTTGAGTATTTAATTGCATCTGGAAGTCTTTTGATAAAATCCTTACAGTTTCTTGTTTTTCCGTTACATTCTTAAGCAGAGCATGCTGAACATATATGTTAGGACTTGGGTCAATTTTTACCACCCTCGATGATTGTATTCTGACATCCTAATTGTCCTCAGCATTAACTGAGACGATTTTGCCACTTGTTCTGTACCCTGCACCAACATTCCCTTTGTCTCTTTTCTTTATAATTCTGAAATGCTGTTTCGTCCAGTGATCCCAATGTGTTCTGTTCTGAGTTCCTCAGAGTTTCCACGTGTCCAAGTGTGGTTGACTTCCTTAAGTATACTTTGACCTAAAAAATTACTTGGATGGGATTTTATGAAATATAAAAGCCATCATGCATGCCGAGTCTCTTCAGTTGTGGCTGACTCTTTGTGACCCCGTGGACTGTAGCCTGCCAGTCTCCTCTGTCCACAATATTCTCCAAGCAAGAGTGCTAGGGTGGGTTGCCAGTTCCTCCTCCAGGGGATCTTCCTGACCCAAAGATTGAGCCCATGTCCCTAAGTCTCCTGTATTGACTGGCAGGTTCCTTGGGAAGCCCATAAAAGCCATTACACTCTGAGAAAAGCCTTGAGGATTTCACCTGTGAATAAAATGTATGATTCTCTGGATGCACAGATTTTAGGGCAGCTGTTTTGACTTCTTACATCGTTCTCCCCATCCCTCAATCTCATGTGTGTATGTGTGTTGGAGGAAAGGTCAAATGGATGTCTTTGGAGAGATGATATTGCTTTCTTGTCATGACTAGGCTCAAAATGTTGAGACCATACCTGTAAATTAGGTATTTAGAGAAGGAAATGTATTCTAATAATTTCTAAAATTATTTTCTTTCTCAGATGAGTATTTTCAGTATGAAAATTTGAGACATAACTTACAAGAAAGTTCTCAATTGTTAGTCAACAAATGCATTCATAGGATTTGCTTTAGGAAGAGAAAAGTTGCCTGGATTTAGACCCTGACTACTCGTCATTTTGATTTGTTTATTTCTCTCATTATGGAATACATAAATATAAAATGCAGAATCAAATTCTTCATATCTTGATTTCTCAGAAGCCAGATACTGAACTCAATAAAAGTCAAGGTGAAAAGGTGCAGGACCGGTTAGTACCTACTGGTGAAAGTAGGAATAAATATCAATAGTTCCTGTATTAATTTCTTAACAGCTGTAACAAATAGCCAGACAGTTGGTTGCTTAAAACAACACAAATTTATTCTCTTACAATTCTGGAAGTCTGTGATCAGTTTCATTTGGTTAAAGTTGAGGTGTCCACAGGGGCTGGTTCTTTCTGGAAGGTCTGAGAGGAGAAGTCGTTTTCTTGCCTGTTTCAGCTTCTAATGATTGTCTGTATCCCTTTCTTGTCCTTTCCACCGTCATCAGAGTACATTACTCTAGTCTCTGCTTCCTTCATCACGCTGGCTTTTCCTCTTCTGTAGACGAATATCCGTCTGCCTCCTTCTTAACAAGGACACTTGTGATTATATTTTGGGTACATCTAGATAATCCAGGACAGTGTCTTCATCTCAAAATCCCGTGAAGTCCTTTTTACCATGTGAAGTAATATATTCACAGGTTCTAGGAACTAGGACCTAGATATCTTTAGGGGCCATTATTCAGCCTACCACAGCTCCTATTTAGTATTTTGTGACCCTTAAGAATAATACAGGTAGCACTTAGATTTTGGTATGAATGAGAGAACTAATAAAGTGAAGTCTCTCACTCGTGTCTGACTCTTTGTGACCCCATGAGCAACTTCACTTTATTAGTTCTCTCAAGGACTTCATAGATTACAGGGATTTTGAGATGAAGACATTGTCCTGGATTATCTAGATGAGCCCGAAATATAATCACAAGTGTCCTTGTTAAGAAGGAGGCAGATGGATATTTGTCTACAGAAGAGGAAAAGCCAGCATGATAAAGGAAGCAGAGACTAGAGTAATGTACTCTGAGGATGGTGGAAAGTCACTTCTAGAAGGAAAT
The DNA here is from genome assembly GCF_000754665.1 of Bison bison bison. Lineage (NCBI taxonomy): Eukaryota > Metazoa > Chordata > Mammalia > Artiodactyla > Bovidae > Bison > Bison bison. The sequence continues at coordinate 5,147,782 of NW_011494773.1, read as the reverse complement.
TATTTTAATATGTGTTTCTTTAATACGAAATAGAATATCAAACTTTTATATACTTTCTTTCCTTAAAAAATGATATTGCTTTTGTATATTGAAGATTCAAAGGAATAGTAATTGAATTTATTTAGATAATCAATTCCAGTCTTTTAGATTACTGGTTTGTGAACCCACTGACCTCTTGAAAATCTGATGAAAGTTCAACTGAGTCCACAGAAAAAAGCATGTAAAAGCCAGTATGTACAGCTTCCAAAGTCAAGAATTCAGGGAACCCCTAAAAACTAGCCTTTGATTCTAAATACAGGTGTATAGGTCCAAGAGTCAGAATTCCTGCATCAGATATAGGGTTGGGTGTCTCTTGTTATAAAACTCAGCTCAAATCAGTGTATCTATATTTTCAGATATATGTTGCTTTCAACTCACATGTATGCAAATCAAAGGTTATTAGTCTGTTGTGAAGCTACTCAAAAAGAAAAATACATATGTTATTGTGTATGCACTTTACATGAGCTGATGGTTTTAACTACTTTGCTCATGCTTTCAGTTGTTGTACACATTTATTATGCTCTACAATTTAATCTTATATTCCTCTTGTAATTTTGAAGAATAAAATCAAATGGTTTATGAAGTCACTAAACTCTGTTTCTTGGATCCACAGGCCAATTCAGGCTCTCAGCATGTTTTTGTGTAGCCCATGAGTAAGAATAATTGTTATATTTTTAGAGGTCAAAAAAAGATCAAAGGAAGGGGATTCCCTGGCAGTCCAGTGTTAGGACTCCCATGCTTCCACCTAGGGAGGGGCCAGGTTCTATCCCTGGCCTGGGAACTAGGATTCTGCAAGCCACCTAGTATGGCCAGAAAACAAAAACAAAAACAAAAAAACCTCAAAAGTAGAAAAGTATTTTGTGGCACATAAAATTCAAAGTTCAGTGTTCATAATATGAAGTTTTTATAATAACACAGCTATGCTCATTTGTGTATGTATTGTCTAAGGCTGCTTTCCCACTATAATAGATGAGTTAAAAGAGAAAGAGACCGTAAATGAAAAAGAGACCATACAACCAGCAAATCTAAAGTAGTTCTTATCTGATAGTTTATAGAAAAAGCTTCTTGACCTCTGCTCTAGTTCAGCATTGATTTCACCAAATGTTTACTGAGTACCTCCTGTGACCTAGGCTTCCCTTGTGGCTCAGCTGATAAAGAATCCGCCTGGGTTGGGAAGATCCCCTGGAGAAGGGAAAGGCTCACTCCAGTATTCTGACCTGGAGAATTCTATGGACTGTGTAGTCCATGGGATTGTAAAAAGTTGACACGGCTGAGCGACTTTCACTCACTTTCTTTCACTTTCCTGTGTACTAAGAGCCACGTGACATTCCAGTTTCCTATTCTTCTATTTCATGCTGTTGGCAAATATATTTTGTTATATAAAATATGAGTTGTAACATTTTATATTTCTGACCAGAGCTGATGAAACCTGAGACAGACAATGCTTCAAACCTTAATACATGAGATTGGCAAGGGATAGGGCAGCTTGGAGGTTCATTTCAATGAAAAAGTGTTTAAAAGATGCCATCTTAGTCTAAAGGTAAAAGACAAAAACAAAAAACCCGAAACAAAACCAAAGAGCACTCCAATACAGATACCTATTTTTAGCTGCATAAATCATGCCGTAAACAGCCCCCTAAAGTCTATCACCACATCTGTGTGCACAGGTTTTTCTTTTACCCCATTGTACCTGTCAACTTTAATTTTGAAAGCTAGGCAGGGAAATTCCGTTCTCTGACTTCTGCCCTTCTGCTGCAGCCTTATAAGAAATGAGCAGCTGGGGAGGGGAGAGGCCAAGCATGAACACACCTGCCCACGAAAGAAGTGGAAGTCAAAGGTCTAATTTTAGCCTTCGCTCTCCTGGGGATATGGTCACAGTCACTAACAGGAATTGTTTTGAAATTAATAAACAACATACTGTAACATATGAGTCATTAAAGAAAAAAGCATGATTTTATGCAATGTTGAATGGAAAAAGAAAAATACCCTTACAAATAACAGAGGGATTGAGTTATCAGTGAAAAATGCTGAGGATGGAGATCCTTTGAAGCCAAAGCAAAAAAGTATATCCCAGCAGATGGGAGCTTGACATTCGAGAAATAAGAAAACTAATACATTTCAAGGACTAATCTAAAATTTAACTTGTTCTTATTTAGTCTTTGTGATTTTTCGTAAAGGTATGTTTTTGGCTGCTTAGTGTACTACCATCTTTCAAACAGGTTTACAAGATTTTGCTTCATCTGCAGACTTTGCTTTAAAAAGCATCTAATAACATCTCTCATTCTTTCATCTATACTTCTGATCACTGATGGAACCATCGTTAGAATAAAAACATGTTTACAAAGAACAACACAGCTTTTTGGTATATATATTTTTCATTATAAGCTCTTCTACAATCAAAAATTCTTAGACAAACCAAATAGATTTTTAAGAGGAAAGAGAATACATTAAACATTTTAAATCTGGTTTTCCTTCAGTTCAGTTGGTCAGTTGTGTCTGACTCTTTGTGACCCCATGAACCACAGCACACCAGGCCTCCCTGTCCATCACCAGCTCCCAGAGTTTATTCAAACTCATGTCCATCGACTCGGTGATGCCATCCAACCATCTCATCCTCTGTCATCCCCTTCTCCTCCCGCCTTCAATCTTTCCCAGCATCAGGGTCTTTTCCAATGAGTCAATTTTTCGCATGAGGTGGCCAAAGTTTTGGAGTTTCAGCTTCAACATCAGACTTTCCAATGAATATTCAGGACTGATTTCCTTTAGAATGGACTGGTTGGATCTCCTTGCAGTCCAAGGGACTCTCAAGAGTCTTCTCCAACACCGCAGTTCAAAAGCATTGATTCTTTGGCTCTCAGCTTTCTTTATAGTCCAACTCCCATATCCATACGTAACTACTGGAAAAACCATAGCTTTGACTAGATGGACCTTTGTCAACAATGTCTCTGCTTTTTAATATATTGTCTAGGTTGATCATAGCTTTGCTTCCAAGGAGCAAGCGTCTTTTAATTTCATGGCTCCAGTCACCATCTGCAGTGAAGGCAATGGCACCCCACTCCAGTACTCTTGCCTGGAAAATCCCATGGATGGAGGAGCCTGGTAGGCTGTAGTCCATGGGGTCACTAGGAGTCGGACACAACTGAGCGACTTCATTT
>NW_011494773.1:5140141-5144488 GCF_000754665.1 Bison bison bison | reverse complement strand
CATTTTCACTTTTCACTTTCATGCATTGGAGAAGGAAATGGCAACCCACTCCCGTGTTCTTGCCTGGAGAATCCCAGGGAAAGGGGAGCCTGGTGGGCTGCCGTCTGTGGGGTCGCACAGAGTTGGACAGGACTGAAGCGACTTAGCAGTAGCGGCAAAATAAAGTCTGTCACTGTTTCCCCTCGTATTTGCCGTGAAGTGATGGGACCAGATTCCTTGATCTTAAGTTTTTTGAATGTTGAGCTTTAAGCCAGCTTTTTCACTCTCCTCTTTCACTTTCATCAAGAGTTCTTCACTTTCTGCAATGAGAGTGGTATCGTCTCCATATCTGAGGTTATTGATGTTTCTCCCAGCAATCTTGATTCCAGCTTGTGCTTCATCTAGCCCAGCGTTTCTCGTGCATATAAATTAAATGTAAGTTATAAGTTAAGTAAGCAGGGTGACAATATACAGCCTTGACATACTCCTTTCCCTATTTGAAACCAGTCTGTTGTTCCATGTTCAGTTCTAACTGCTACTTCCTGACCTGCATACAGATATTGTTTTTAAACCTACTTAAATTAGTTATTATTGTTAATCATGATGCTCATTTAGATTTACCCATATATTTATCATTTTCATTGTTCATCATTGTCCCTTTGACCCTGGTCTTTTCTTCTAGGCCAAGAGAGTGGTAAATTCTTTGTCTTGGAAATGTCTTTTATTTTGCCTTAATTATTAAATGATTGTATCTGAGTAAAGAATTCTAGGCTAACACTTCCATTATCTCAATACTTGAAAGATATCTTACTATTTTCCAGTTTCTCTTTTCTTGCTGTTATGTATCTTTGTCCAGCAAATTGTAACTTCTTTACAAATAAGTTTTCTTATATTTTTCATCCCTCTAAGAATTTTTTGCCAGTGTAGTCTGCAGTGTTACCATTTTATGTATTTAGTATAGGCTTATTTTTATTTTGCTTGATTCTCTCTGATTATTTAATCGTAGAATTCCAGCTAGAGAAGATTCTTAACTATTCTAGAATTACTTCTCTTTTCTACTTTTGGCCAACTAATAAAACTCCCATTAGCCACATGTTGGATTTTCTCATCCTCCTCTTAATATACTTTTACTGCTATTTAGTATCTTTTCATCCCCTGTGCTATAGTCTGTGTAATTGCTTTAGGTAGTTCTTAAAATTTACCAGTTCTTTTTTTCACCAATGTCTAAAATGTATCTATTGAAATTTTAATTGCAATGGCTGTTATTTTTCATTTCTAGAAGTTACTCTTCATGTTTTCTATTCCTTCCTGTGTGTCTTTAAATAACTGAAAACTTATTGGCTTTTCAGCTATTGTATTATCTTAAGTTTTGGGGCTTTCCATCGTCCTTTTTTTTTTTTTTTAATTTTTGTAGAACAACAACAACAACGTTTTTTTTAATGGGCATTTGACAATATCTGGCACTTGAAAATTTCTCTAAAGAACAGTTTTACTTAGAAGTAAAACAGTTTACTTCCTTCATATGCCTCAAAAGAATCCTTAACCCAAGATCAGTTTTTTAATTGAATTTCTTAAGTGTATCACTCACAAACCTTTGTAGGCAATGTGCATTTTCATTCCAAAGCAGTATACAGCAGAGGAGCCCTCGTCAGACATAAGCTTTTCTATCTTTTTCCTGGGTCAGGAAAGATTGTTTTTTAGAGTCCTTTTCATAAATGATTAAGCTCTTAGAGCCCTGCTATTCAAAATGTGTACTGTTGACTAGAAGCATCAGCATTACCTAGGAGCTTGAGAGATGCAAATTTCCAGACCTGCTGAGTTAGAATCTCTGGAGGTGATTGAAGAATCTGAGTTTTCATATGCTCTCCAGGTGATTCTTCTAGAAGTTACAGTTTGGCACATGTGGCCTTAAAGAGTTCAGTATCGTGCAGGAATCTCAGTTCCAACTTCTTGCATCATTCAGAATTGGTTAAGACCTACTTCCTGTCACTTGCTGGGTCTTAGAATCCCAAATTGCAGCTCTTAGGGCCTCCCCTGAAATCCAGTCCCCACCTCAGGTCTGCTACAGCAGCAGCTTGCTTATACCACTCGGTTTCACTGAACTCTTTATGCATCTGGGGACTTCCTTTTTTTCCCCTTGTCTATTTGTTTTACTCAGAATTTCAAGATGTGTCAGTAAGAAGACTTTGAGCTTAGCAGTCTTGTTGCCAGAAGGCCTTAGGCAAATTATTCATGTTGTATACTGATATTATCTTGGATGGTGAATATGCATTGTGGTGATGGTGTTTAGTTGCTAAGTCATGGCTGACTCTTTGTGGCCCCATGGACTGTAGCCCTCCAGGCTTCTCTGTTCCTGGGATTTCCCAGGCAAGAATACTGGAGTGATTTACCATTTCCTTCTCCAGGGGATCTTTCTAAACCCAGGGATTGAACCTGTGTCTCCTGCATTGCAGGTGGATTGCTTACTGCTGTGCCACTGGGGGAGTCCATAGACACTGTGGTTTGTTTTACATTTGGAAATGGAGGTTGGATATTTGGGCTTCAGTCTTCTCTATATTATAGTAGATACTTTGTAACATCTACTGTAATTGCTTAATGATTACAGGTTCTTTAGATTTTACCTCCAAAATTATATGGGGATAAAAGTGAAGCAAAGGTTTTCATGTAGTGTCTTTTAGAAAATAAAAAGTAAATGGGCGTACTGAACTTATATTTCTTGCATATTACAGATTGGAATCAAGATAATTTCTCTCAAGAACACCTATTATGATTTAGGATATAAACTAAATGCTTTACCGTGCACCTAATTAAATCCTCAGAAACAGTCCATTCTCAGTTTATGTATTAAAAAACCAAAACACACAGAGGGTAAGTACCTTTCCCAGATCACATGGCTGTTACATGAAGTGAGATTTGAACCCATACAGCCCAACTACACAGCAGATGCTTTAACCAGCACGCCGCACTTCATTTTAGAAAAGGAAAACAACATCTGCAAAAACATGCTTTGTGTGTCATATTAGGTGCTTTCTCCTATTTTCTGTTTAATGCTTATACTAATCCTGTGAGTAGTTATTACAGGTCACCCCATCCTTTTATGTTTTTCAAAAGGTAATTTTCACATATGTTAAGTATTTTGCCTCAGTGAATCAAAGTTGAGTTTGAACCCAGATCCTTTTGCTGCCCAAAAGGTAACAAGGCTGACTGCCTTAGTTCAAAATCTGTTCCTCTGTGGTTATTGATTGCAAAATTGCCAGCCCAGCTACTGAAAGTTTTTTAGTTTGGGGGACTGAATTCCACCGGGCCCTATGGTTAACAGAATCTCTGGACGGTGTTCCAGGAAGTCTGTAGCCTTGGTTCTGTGTAGACCGCACAGTGGGCGCCACCGCCTGTGTCCCCTATGCTGCCTAGGCTTCAGTTCTCTCATTTTTTGTTTTTGAACTTTATTATCTATGAATGTCCTTGTGGCTCTGACATTCTACTTCAACAGCGGTAGTTATAATAATTTAGGTTTTAAAAACCGCAGATGGTTGGTCTAATGATTCAATCCAGTTTTGCTCCTCCTTCCTGAACGAGCCTCCGTATTATACTCTGTGATCTGTAGTCGTGTGTGTTTATGAGTTTGGACGTCCTGTGTGAACTCATCTGCTCTTTGCTTCTTAAGACTCTTGTTAGCATCCATCATCATGATTAGAAATGCAAATGCCTGATCTTTGAAATACTTTTCTCACATTTGATAAAAATCATTTGAATCTGAATAATTTAACATAATGGAGAAAAGCGCAGGTTATTAGTCCATCCTGAATCAGATGTCCAGTTTTGCTAATTCCTAGTTGTCAAGGTTTGTTTCTCTTTCAACCCATTTCCTTCTCTGGTATATGGGCAAAGTAATAATCTCTACATGATTGGGTGCAAATTTAACAGGAAATGCATGGGCAACCTTAGCACAGTGTCTGGAGCCCTGTAAGCATTCATAAACTCTAGCTGTTACTGTTGTCACTGTGATAATCTCTGTTAAGCAGCTTTGCTTTGTGTTGAAGTTCTCATTGAATGAACTAGCAGGGAAGTAAAAATGCAAAGTTGAAATTGAATGCAAATCTTTATGTTTTGCTAAATAATTATCTGAGTCTGTCAGGGACACTGTGCACATCAGTAAGAGTGAAACTGAACGGGCCACAGGAGACCGTTAGCCTTTCCAGGTGAAGTACATCTCTAGTTGGTTCCATTGGTTAGAGATCTCTTGCTATTGCTTACATCAGTTCAGTTCAGTAAGACCCCGTGAATCGCAGCACGCCAGGCCTCCCTGTCCATCACCAACTCCCGGAGTTCACTCAGACTCACGTCCATCGAGTCAGTGATGCCATCCAG
>NW_011494773.1:5136998-5140030 GCF_000754665.1 Bison bison bison | reverse complement strand
TCAGAATGGACTGGCTGGATCTCCTTGCAGTCCAAGGGGCTCTCAAGAGTCTTCTCCAACACCACAGTTCAATTCTTTGGCACTCAGCCTTCTTCACAGTCCAACTCTCACATCCATACATAACCATAGGGAAAACCATAGCCTTGACTAGATGGACCTTTGTTGGCAAAGTAATGTCTCTGCTTTTTAGTATGCTATCTAGATTGGTCATAACTTTCCTTCCAAGGAGTAAGCGTCTTTTAATTTCATGGCTGCAGTCACCATCTGCAGTGATTTTGGAGCCCAGAAAAATAAAGTTAGCCACTGTTTCCACTGTTTCCCATCTATTTCCCATGAAGTGATGGGACCAGATGCATTGCTTACATAGGTTTTCTGTATTTAAGCTTCTGCTGCTCATCCTCCCAGGTTACAAGCTGTTGTTTCATAAATTGAGACAATCTATCTCTCAGTCCTGTAAGCCAATGTGGGCCTGTCTGCTGCTGTCACTTCCAAGCATTTGACTCTTGGAGTTGTGCTCTCCACATCCCTGTAACATATCTCCTGCCTGCCTTGCTTAGTCTCCCACAGCTGCTCATTATGAAGCATATGGATAGCTGTTCTGTTTCATCAATCCTGTTGATGATCCCAGTGCTAAGAATCTAAGTTGCTTAGGTAAAATGCCCATCTTTGGTTTTTGCTCTTTAGAGATCTCATGTAGCTATTCCCTCCTCGAACTGGCTAGCTCAAATCATGTGCTGACAAAAGTAATCTCTGATGGACCCTGGTCTTCCCCTGGGTCTTGATGCCAAGCTTTCTGTATTTTGGGTTTCATGGCAAAGTTGTTACTTAACATCATATTTGTTGAATTATGAACTTCAGTTCTAAATTGTTGCTAGTTTATATGACTATAGCGTTTCCTGGAGAAGGCAATGGCACCCCACTCCAGTACTCTTGCCTGGAAAATCCCATGGATGGAGGAACCTGGTAGGCTGCAATCCATGGGGTTGCTAAGAGTCGAACATGACTGAGCGACTTCACTTTCACTTTCCACTTTTATACATTGGAGAAGGAAATGGCAACCCACTCCAGTGTTCTTGCCTGGAGAATCCCAGGGATGGGGGAGCCTGGTGGGCTGCCGTCTATGGGGTCGCACAGAGTTGGACACGACTGAAGCGACTTAGCAGCAGCAGCAGCAGCAGCATTTTCCCATTGTCAATGATATGTGATCTTTGTATCTAAAAATCTAAATTTTGGATCACAGCAGTGGAATGATTTCTTGCAATGATTAATATACTCCAAGCCTGATTAATGTCATTTGTTACTTTTATTGTATATGTACTGTTTATTATATACCAGTTACTCAGTATGCAAATTGCAAGATCATATTTTAATTTGATCTTTCTGAGGTAGTTATACACTGGGTGATAATTCATTGAACTGAAAATTTGATAACCTTTACTATGTACATTTTATACTTCTTAGTAAAACAGTTAAAAAAAAAAAGATATAACCTCAAGGAATTTATAGTCCAGTAGCAAAGCAGATATGCAAATAAGTGATTTTTAAGCGGTGATGAATGCTGTTATTACATGAGAAGATTTCTTTGGAAAAACAAAAGATATCCTATTCTTGGACTTTTTGAGAAAATTCATTGAGGAGATGACATTCTACCTGAGTTTTAAAGATTAAGTGGAAGTTATACAAGCAAAGAAAGACATTTAGAAGAAAGGAGAGTGTTATGAACCCAACAACCTGGATTGGACAGAGTTCTGTGGTGGGTCTTGGGATGTGATCCAGGTATGACCTAAATCAAATCCCTTATGTTTATACAGTGGAAGTGACAAATAGATTCAAGAGATTAGATCTGATAGAGTACCTGAAAAACTATGGAAAGAGGTTCATGATATTGTACAGGAGACAGGGATCAAGACCATCCCCAATAAAATAAATGCAAAAAGACAAAATGGTTGTCTCAGGAGGCCTTACAAATAGCTGTGAAAAGAGAAGCGAAAGGAAACAGAGAAAACGAAAGATACACCCATTTGATAGAGTTCCAAAGAATAGCAAGGAGAGATAAGAAAGCCTTCTTCAGCAATCAGTGTAAAGAAATAGAGGAAAACAATAGAATGGGAAAGACTAGAGATCTCTTCGGAGAAGGCAATGGCAATCCACTCCAGTACTCTTGCCTGGAAAATTCCATGGATGGAAGAGCCTGGTAGGCTGCAGTCCATGGGGTCGCTAAGAGTCAGGCACGACAGAGCGACTTCACTTTCACTTTTCACTTTCATGCATTGGAGAAGGAAATGGCAACCCACTCCAGTGTTCTTGCCTGGAGAATCCCAGGGACGGGGGAGCCTGGTGGGCTGCCGTCTATGGGGTTGCACAGAGTCGGACACGACTGAAGTAACTTAGCGGCAGAGATCTCTTCAAGAAAATTAAAGATACCAAGGGAACATTTCATGCAAGGATGGGCACAATAAAGGACAGAAATGGTATGGACCTAACAGAAGCAGAAGATATTATGAAGAGGTGGCAGGAATACACAGAAAAGCTATACAAAAAAGATCTTCATGACCAAGATAATCACGATGGTGAGATCACTGACCTAGAGCCAGACATCCTGGATTGCCAAGCAAGTGGGCCTTCAGAAGCATCACTATGAACAAAGCTGCTGGAGGTGATGGAATTCCAGTTGAGCTATCTTAAATCCTAAAAGATGAGGCTGTGAAAGTGCTGCACTCAATATGCCAGCAAATTTGGAAAACTCAGCAGTGGCCACAGGACTGGAAAAGGTCAATTTTCATTCCAATCCCAAAGAAAGGCAATGCCAAAGAATGCTCAAACTACCACACAGTTTCACTCATCTCACATGCTAGCAAAGTAATGCTCAAAATTCTCCAAGTCAGACTTCAACAGTATATGAACCGTGAACTTCCGGATTTAGAAAGGGCAGAGGAACCAGAGATGAAATTGCCAACATCTGCTGGATCATTGAAAAAGCAAGAGAGTTCCAGAGAAACATCTACTTCTGCTTTATTGACTATGCCAAAGCC
>NW_011494773.1:5121410-5136898 GCF_000754665.1 Bison bison bison | reverse complement strand
ATTGAAAAAGCAAGAGAGTTCCAGAGAAACATCTACTTCTGCTTTATTGACTATGCCAAAGCCTTTGACTGTGTGGATCACAACAAACTGTGGAAAATTCTTCAAGAGATGAGAATACCAGACCACCTGACCTGCCTCTTGAGAAGTCTATATGCAGGTTAGGAAGCAACAGTTAGAACTGGAACATGGAACATGGAATAACGGACTGGTTCCAAATAAGAAAAGGAGTCCATCTGTATATTGTCACCCTGCTTATTTCGCTTGTATGCCAAGTACATCATGAGAAATGCCTGGCTGGATGAAGCACAAGCTGGAATCAAGATTTCAAGGAGAAATATCAATAACCTTAGATATGCAGATGACACCACCTTTATGGCAGAAAGTGAAGAGGAACTAAAGAACCACTTGATGAAGGTGAAAGAAAAGAGTGAAAAAGTTGGCTTAAAGCTCAGTATTCAAAAAACTAAGATCGTGGCATCTGATTCCATCACTTCATGGCAAATAGATGGGGAAACAATGGAAACAGTGACAGACTTTATTTTGGGAGGCTCCAAAATCACTGCAGATGGTGACTGCAGCCATGAAATTAAAAGATACTTGCTCCTTGGAAGAAAAGCTATGACCAATCCAGACAGCATAGTAAAAAGCAGAGACATTACTTTGCCAATAAAGTTCCATCTAGTCAAAGCTATGATTTTCCAGTAGTCATGTGTGGATGTGGGAGTTGGACTATAAAGAAAGCTGAGAGCCGAAGAATCAATACTTTTGAACTGTGGTGTTGGAGAAGACTCTTGAGAGTCCCTTGGACTGCAAGGATATCCAACCAGCCCATTCTAAAGGAGATCAGTCCTGAATATTCATTGGAAGGACTGATGCTGAAGCTGAAACTCCAACACTTTGGCCACCTGATGTGAAGAACTGATTCAGTGGAAAATATCCTGATGCTGGGAAAGATTGAAGGCAGGAGGAGAAGGGTTAGACAGAGGATGAGATGGTTGGATGCCATCACCAACTCTATTAACGTGAGTTTGAGTGAGCTCCTGGAGTTGGTGAATGACAGTAAAGCCTGGCGTGCTACTGTCCATGGGATTGCAAAGAGTTGGACACGACTGAGCAACTGAACTGAACTGAACTGAATGGGATCTGACATTAGGTGGGTGTTTTCTCGAAGCAGATCTGCAAAGACTGGATTTTCATATGTAGAGTTTAAGGGCAGAGCTCCTTAATTAGTGATATTTAAGGTTTAGCCATGGGAAGGTGGATGTTCAAAAGATACCTAGGAGAATGAGTGACAACAGGATGGGAGAGACCTCTGGAGAGCATTGCCAGGTGAGCCAGGGAAAGGGTGAATCTTCAGTATAGCAAAGTGGTCAGTGGTGTTGAGATGGTTGGGTGGCATCACCAACTCAATGGACATGAGTTTTAGCAAGCTCAAGGAGATGGTGAAGGACAGAGAAGCCTGATGTGCTACAGTCCATGGCTCACAAAGAGTCAGACACGAGTAAACGACTGAACAATAATAACAATGGTGTCAGATGCTGCAAATATCCCAAATAAGCTAGGGATAGAAAAATGTCCACTGGCTTCAGCAGTATGGAGGTTATATAATGATAATATGATTCCGTAAAGAAAATAAACTGTATTATTCCTGAGTACAGTTTTGTCATTTGGAAATGATTGCCCTCTTTTTCATGTTTTTTTTTAAACCACCTTAGTTTTTTCCTTCCCATTTTACTTATTTTTTGTGTATCTTGCTCATTAATCCTTATATCAGTCATTCCCTTTTCCATGACTGTTGCCCCACATATTAGTTAAAAACCTTGTCTCCTTGTCACCTGTCAAATACGAAAGATGATTTTATTATAGAAAATTATATAAAAAATGTTTTCTGTGATCACCTTTTTGGGTTTCCCACATGGTGCTAGTGGTAAAGAAGCCATCTGCTAACGTAGAAGACACAAGAGACGTGGGTTCAATCCCTGGTCCAGGAAGATCTACTGGAGTAAGGAAATGGCACCCACTCCAGTGTTCTTGCCTGGGAAATCCCACAAAGAGCCTGATGGGCGACAGTCAGTGGGGTCTCAAAAGAGTCAGACAGCGCTGTGCCACTGAACAGCCACCTTTTCTTCATGAAATGAGATTAGCTTTTTATGTAAACAATTAAATGGTTCCCTCTGTATTTTCCTTATTACGGTGGTAAAGAGGCGTATTTGGATTTGTATGTATCTCAGTGTTCTAGTTGTAAATACCTCTGTTTCCCGAAAGACCTTTTTACTACCGTTTTCTGCCCAGGGTTCCTCTCTAGTGCTCTTCCTGGGTAGCTTGCTATCTTAATTCAAAATGACTTTGCATCAAAATATATTGAATGCAGTTAAAATTTATATTCAGATATATATAGAGAGGGAGATATAGGGGTAGGAGTGAGATGGAGAGAGAAACACAAACCATTTCCAGTAAAGGGTTGTTTAGATAATGATTTTGGAAAATACTTTTTTAAAATGTATTGTTATTTCAGAATAATTTTGAGGCAGACTGCAGTTACTGTATGTAGTTTGTGTTACCTGTAACTGATATCACAGTCTTCATTACCTGGCAAGTACTTATATTTTTAAGCTTTTCAAAATAAAGTTTCTGGTTTCTCTGATCTTTGAGGATTTTAGAAATCATTCTCAAGATGTAATTGGAGCTTTCTGGATTCAGTTGAATTCAATATTGTTAATCTGGATGTACTGTTATTTTAATTTTCACTAATATTATTGTGTCTCTTAATTCCATACCCTTACCTTACCCCTCCCCCTAGCCCTGTTAGTTACCATTAGTTTATTTTCTATATCTGTGAGTCTCTTTCTGTTTTGCTGTATACATTTGTTAGTTTTATTCTTTAAATTTACTTAGAAGTGATATCATTCAGTATATCTTTCCCTGATTCATTTCACTAAATATAATATTCTCTATTTATTGCATATAGTAATTATGGCATCATTGACTCAATGAATATGAGTTTGAGCAAACTCAGAGACACAATGAAGGACAGGGAGGCCTGGTGCACTGCAGTCCATGGGGTCACAGAAAGTCCAACAACTGAGTGACTAAATAACAGCAGGCCCCAAATGGACTAAATCATCAACAAAGGAACCCAGTCTGAGGGGTCAGGGAAGGCTTCCAAGAAAAGTCACCTGTAAATTGATGGCTGGATTGGGGCTCAACCAGAATAGCGACAGAACTGAACTGAACTGAATATTCTCTAGGTCCATTCACATTGCAGAAAAATAAGTTTCATTTCTTTATGACTAATATTCCATTATGAGTGCATGTGTGTGTGTGAGTCCATATTAACATGTATATACACTTTCTTTATCTACTTGTCTGTTGATGGATGCTTGTGTTTCTTCCATATCTTGGCTTTGTAAATGAGAACTTGAATGTGAGGCTCAGTCATCTCATGTGTGAGAAGAGCACCAAGATCCTTGGCAGGATTTGAAGGAGAAACACTAGGGGGGCAGAAGGAAGACAAGAAGGGCCCCCAGGCCCCTGTGCTGATCTGCTGGGAGTTGGTTAAAAGATCAGGGAAAGGAGTAAAACACCTGAGCCCAGTTAGAGCCCCACGGAGGATGGTCTTTGGCATTCTTCTTATTCTTATTGTGTCCTTGGATATTTTGAAAATTGAAACCCTGGTTAATTTTCAAATGAAAGCTTACAGCACTTAAGTAAATAAGAATCATAATCTGGTCTAGGGAGAGAGAATGTGGTAGTTTGTCACTAAGCATGTGTGTGTGCGTGCTCAGTCATGTCCGACTCTCATGACCCCTTGGGCTGTAGCCCACCAGGCTTTTCTGTCCATGTAATTTTCTAGGCAAGAGTACTAGAGCGGGTTGCCATTTCCTACTCCAGGGGATCTTCCCGACCCAGAGATGGAACCCTGCATCTCTTACGTCTCCTGTGTTGACGGGTGATTCTTTACCTCGGCACCACCTGGAGAGCCCGTTAGTTAGTAAGGGTGCTGTACATAACAAGAGAAGCAGTGACATCAAATGAGTATAATCGTGCCATTTATCATACTATTCCTAATCTTGGAATTTAAAATTCTTCCTTGTCATTCTTTCATTATGTATGTATACATCACTCTGTATTTTCTTCTTTTACCCTCTCACTCATTTTGAGATTTCTGATATAATTTTAACACAGTTTCATCAAAGACAAAAGACCTCTGGAATCTTACCCAAAGAGTACTGGACAAAAATGCTTACCATTGTTTCAGATGTTAAAAGGCAGACTACACTTGCGTGACTTGTACAACATAAAACAGCAAGATCATTGCCATTATTATGCTAATAGGTACTTTTATAACTGAGTTATTAACAATATTTACTGACTTCACTTATATTTAAAATATTCAATACTTATTATTATTAACTTTACGAAATACTTGAAATTAAGCCCTGATTTTATCAAGATGTTACTTTAAAGAACTATAAATAAGATGTGGTGGCATTTATGTTAAACTGAATTATCTGTATCTCTCTGAGTTCTTTTCACTGGAATTCACTGCTGATTTACTTGGGCATAATTTATATGATATATGTGTTCTCACTCCAAACTAAAATTTACTTTAGATAAAAATTAATCATGTTTTTTGGTTACTTGATGCTAGTATCCAGTTCATTTTTCCCCTCTCAATAATTCATGGCAATGTGAGGTTCTTAATATTTTCTCTTTAGTCTTTTAATGTTTAACAAAGGTGGATTGAATAATTTAATAACAAAAGTGAAAACTCCATATCATATAGTTCTTGGAACACTACAGGTTCTCAATAAATATGTTTACCATTGGTTCCAAGGTTTAAAACTAAAGTGATACCGTAAAGGATTTATTGCAAATGAAAAGTCTTATTCCCAGTGCTATTTCTTTTCCACACATTTGCTCAGTCCTATTTTCTTATGTGTCCTGCCAGGAATAACCTATGTAGATACTAGCAGATAAAAATATGTATTCTTTTTCTATTGATTTTTTTTTTACCCAGATGGTGGCACACTACACACTGTTCAACATTATGCTTTTTACTTAATATTTTTGGGAGATCTTTTTTTGTACTTTTTAGCAACTCTGTAGAAATTCAACTGTGAAAATACTGTAATTTATTCAACAAGTTTTCCTACTGATATGAATTTAAGATATTCTCAGCTTTTGCTGTAACACTGCAGTGAATAACAACATATGTTTGTCATATGCTCAAGTAAAATTATGGCTGTGGAATAAATTCCCAGAAGTAGAGCTGATAAAGGAAAAGGTACATGGATTGATCATTTTGGTAAATTTTGCATAATCTTCTTCCATAAGGTTGTATCTGTTTACACTCCTACTAGGAAAGAATGAAACTTTCCCATATGCACACCAATATTATGCCCATACTTTTTACCTGAATGTTAAACTAAAGGTTTTACCCCTAATTTATATAAAAGCACTAAGGATTCAGAATTGATGAGAGCACCCCATGAATTATAGTTTCTAATATTCAAACCATAATACCACATTTAGCAACCTATGTCACCTACTTTATGATAACATTGTTAGATTCTTACCTAACATTACCTTAGATTCTTACCTAACATTACCTAACCTAAGATTTGTTATCTTGTGAGCTAACAAAATCATAAAGCCATGTTAAATAGATGGTACTAGCAAATATATGCAGACAGATTATAAGAGCAGTAATATTCCCAGAGATTTGTTCGAGTACATGCAGGAGGTAGTTCCCAAAAAGGTTTCATTTCAAATACATGGGGAAAAGACTGGTAATTCTATAAGTGGTTTTAAGCCAACTAGATGTTCATCTTGGATGAAAATGATCAAGTGTGGCCCGTATTCCTTTTAGCACAATCAATTCAGAGGGGTCAGAGACTCACACACTACACAAACAACCAGTACACAACTTGCTGCCATTTGCTAAAGGAAAGAGGATTGTGCACATGCTCACACACATCACGCATGCACATACCGACACACTGAGCAAGAAAGAAATTTAGAAAGTACTAATAGATCTTCACTCTTGAAGGCACCAAAAGGATGGGGGTGAGTATTTGAATACTGAGGAATGCAGTTTACTTTGACAGACAATTGTTTTGCATGAACAGTTTTTAGAGCAGTTTTAAGTTCTCTGCAAAACTGATACGAAGGCACAGGGATTTCTCCTATATCCCACACTCCCACACATGAGTAGCCTGCACTATTGCTGATCTCCCCTACCAGAGTGGCACATTTGCTACATTTGGTGAACTACACTGACAAATCACAATCATCCAAAATCCGTCGTTCTCATTAGGGTTCACTCTTGGTACTGTACATTCTGTGAATTTAGACAAATGTCTAACAACATGTAGCCTTCATTATAATATCATGGCCGTGATTTCACTGCTCTAAAATCCTCTGTGCTCTGCCTTTTCATCTCTCCCCATCCCCAACCTCCTGGCACTATTGATCTTTTTACTGTCTCCATAGTTTTGCCTTTTCCAGAATCTCATGTAGTTGGAAGCATACAGTATGCAGTCTTTTCCTTTTAGATTCTTTAACTTTTTTTTTTCCTTTTGGTTCTTTCTTCCTTTTTAAATTTTATTTTATTCATTTATTGTTTAACACCAAAACCGTTTTGTATTGGAGGCGTAGACAATTAAGATTCTTCAATGTCTTCTAATGGCTTCATTGCTCATTTCTTTTTAATGCTGAATAATACTCCATTGTCACCATGTCTCATAGTTTATTTATCCATTGTCCCACTGAAGGTCATCGTTATTGCGTCCAGGTTTGGACAGTAATGAATAAAGCTGCTGTAAAAATGCTTTTGTAGGTTTTATGTACTCTTATAGGTACATACAGAGGACTGTAATCCCTGGATATTGTAGTAAGAATATGTTTATTTTGTCAGAGATCACCAAACTGGCATCCACAGGAGCTGGACCATTTTTGCATTCTTACCAGTAACGTATGAGCATTCCTTTTGCTCCACATCCTTGCTAGCATATGTTGCTTTCAGTGTTCCAGATTTAGGCCATTCCAATATATACATACTGGTGTAGTGTTAGTGTTAGTTGCTCTGCTGTGGCCAACTCTTTGCGACCCCACAGACTGTATCCCACCAGGCTCCTCTGTCCATGGAATTCTCCAGTCAAGGATACTGTAGTGTGTAGCCATGCCCTTCTCCAGGGGATCTTCCTGACCCAGGGATCAAACCCAAGTCTGCCATAGCACAGGCAGATTCTTTACCTTCTGACCCACCAGGGAAGCCCCTGTATTGGTATATTGTTGTTATAATTTATATTTTCCTGATGACCTGCTATTGGAGAAGGAAATGGCAACCCATTCCAGTATTCTTACCTGGAAAATCCCATGGACAGGGGAGCCTGGTGGGCTACAGTCTATAGGGTTGCAAAGAATCGGACACAACTAAGTGGATGACCTGTTATATGGAGCACCTGTTCATATCCTTATTCGCCATCAGTATATCTTCTTTGGTGAGGTGTCTGTTAAGGTCTTTGGCCTATTTTACATTCCTGCTGTTTGTTTTCTTATTGCTAGGTTTTACGTGTTCTTTGTATATTTTGGATAACTGTCCTTTGTCAGATATGTCTTTTGCAGTCATTCTCTCCCAGTCTTTGGCTTCTCTTTTAATTCTCCTGATACTGTCTGTCATGGAGAAAATTTTAATTGTAATTAATTCCAGCTTATCATTTTTTTCTTTCTCAGATTGTCTTTGGTGGTGTTTTTTTTGTTTTTTTTTTTTAAATCATCATACCCAAAGCCATCTAGGTTTTCTCCTATGTTATTTTCTAGGAGTCTCATAGTTTTGCGTTTTACATTTGGGTCCCTGACCCATTTTGAGTTAATATTTGTGAAGAGTGTAAGGTGTGGGTCTAGATTCATCTGTTTGCGTCTGGGTGTCCAGCTGCTCCAGCACCACTCACTGAAAGACTGTCTTTGCTCCATTGTACCGCCTTTGCTCCTTTGTGAAAGACCAGTGTCCTGCCTTTCTGTGGGTCTGCTTCTGCAGTCTCCATTCTGCTCAATGGGTGTGTTGTTGCACCAGCGCCACACTGTTTTTATTGCCGTAGCTTTATAGTAAATCTTGAAGTCAGATAGTGAGAGAGTTATTTCCTATGTAGGCTGATAAGAAGTCCAGGGTCTCCAAAGAGGAGAAAGGAGTCAGGAGCCCTCAGGAAGGAGAAAGGGGTCTGGAACTCTCAAGGAGAAAAGGACAAACATTTTCTTTCTACATTTGTTTGTCTATGTCAATATAATAACGTATGTTGCTCAGGGACATGTTTCTCCTTAACAAGAACTAATCTTGAGTGGGTCTGATAAGACCTTTCTGTTGTTAGTTCTAATCTTGTTAATTTAAGATTTATGTTGTGGGAGTGAGTCTGGTAAAAGTATATAAGGCCTTGATAAGACTAGTGGGTGGGGGCACGCTCCCTCCCTCTTCTGATGTCTGTGTCAGAAGCTTTCCTTGTCCCTTTTTCACTTTAATAAAACTCTGCTACACAAAAGCTCTTGAGTGATCAAGCCTAGCCCATAGTGAAGCTAAATCTTCTTCTTTGGAGACCACATATCCAATATCATTTACTGTAAGCTATCAGTAGTATCAGTCTTCCAACTTTATTCTTTCCCTTCAATATTGTATAGACTATTGTGGGCCTTTTGCCTCTTCATGTACACTTTTGGGTCTGTGTATCAATATCCATAAAATAACTTTCTGGGATTTTGATTGGGATTACATTGAGTCAGTAGGTCAAATTGGGAAGAACTAATATCTTGACAGTATTGACAATCTGTACCCATAGACATGGTATATATCTCCATTTATTTAGTCCTTTGATTTTGTTTATCAGAGTTTTGTAGTTTTCTTCAAATAGAACTCTGTAAATATTTTATTAGATTTGTACCTAAAAGATTTCATTTTGGAGGTGTTAATGTAATAGGATTGTTTTTTTAATTTCAAATACTACTTGTTGTCTGCTGGCGTATAGAAAACAATTCCTTTTGTATATTAACCTCATATCCTACAACCTTACTATTGTTTCTCATTAGTTGCAGGAATTGTTTTGTCAATTATTTCAAATTTTTCACATACATAACTATTTCCTCTGTGAAAAAAGGCAGTTGTATTTCTTCCTTTCCAATATATATACTTTTTATTTTCATTTTCTTGCCTTATTGCATTAGCAAGGGTGTCTAGTAGGGTATGGAAAAGGAATGGTAAGAGGAGACATCCTTGCCTTGTACGTGATCTTAGTGGGAAAGATCATTATTCAAATGCTTTCCAATTTTGGTTTCTAATTTAATTCCACTGTGGTCTGAGAACAGATACTGTATGTCCTTTTCTTTTAAATTTGTCAGACTGTGTTTTCTGGCTCAGGATGTGATCTGTCTTGATGAATGTTCCATATGATCTTGAGAAGAGTATATATTCTGCTGTTGATGGATGAAGTAGTCTGTAGGTGTTGATTATATTCAGTTGATTGATGGTGTTGTTGAGTTCAGCTGCATCCTTACTGCTTTCTGCCTGCTGATTGTGTTCATTTTTGATACAAATTGTTGAAGTATCCAATTGTGATATTGCATACATCTATTTCTCCTGGGTTCTATCAGTTTTTGTCTGACAAGTTTGATGTTCTGTTGTTGGTTTCTTACACATTAAGAGTTGTTATGTCTTCCAGGAGAAATGACCCCTTCATTATCATGTCATGCCCTTCTTTGTCCCTAATAACTTTCTTTGCTCTGAAGACTGATCTGTCTGAAATTAATATAGCTTTCTTTTGATTTGTGTTGTTCAGTCATTAAGTTGTGTCTGACTCTTTGCAACGCCATGGACTGTAGCATGACAGGATTCCCTGTCTTCTACTATTTCCTGGAGTTTGCTCATGTTCATGTCCATTGAGTCAATGAGGCTATCTTAACCATCTCATCCTCTGCCATCACCTCCTCCTTTTGCCTTCAATCTTGCCCAGCATGAAGGTCTTTTCCAATGAGTTTAGCTCTTCGCATCAAGTGGCCAAAGTATTGAAGCTTCAGCTTCAGCACACATCCACAACTGAGTGTTTCCACTTTGACCCAGCAGCTTCATTCTTTCTGCAGCTATTAGTAATTGCCTTCCACTTTTCCTGAGCAGCATGTTGGACACCTTCCAACCTGGGGGACTCATCTTTTGTTATGTATTTTTGCTTTTTTGTAATATTCATGGGGTTCGCACGGCAAGAATACTAGAGAGGTTTGTCATTCCCTCCTCCACTGGACCACGTTTTGTCAGACCTCTCCACTATGACCCGTCTGTCTTGGGTGGCCTTACATGGCATGGCCCATAGCTTCATTGACTTATGCAAGCCCCTTTACCAGAACAAGGCTGCAATCCAGGAAGGGCTTGATTTGTATTAGTATGGTTTATTTTCCCTCCATCCTATTACTTTAAATCCATCCATGTCTTTATGCCTAAAGTGGATTTCTTGTTGACAACGTATTTTTGGGTCATTGTGTTTTTAATTCACTCTGACAATTTCTACATGTATTTAGAACATTGACATTCAAAGAGATACACATTTATATTGTTGGATTAGTATCAACCGTATATATTACTGTTTTCCATTTGTTAGTCTTTGTTTCTGTTTTCCCTTCCATTATTTTCATGCCTTTTGTGGTTTTAATTGAGGATTTTACATGCCATCTTCTCTCTTTCTTAGTATATGTTTTACTTTTTATTTTTTATTGTTTTTACTTTTTTCAGTGGTTGCCCTAGCGTTTGCAGTATACATCCACAACTAATACATATCTACTTTTAAATAACACTGTACCACTTCATGGGCAGTATGAGTACGTTATAATAACAATAATTTTAATTTCTCCCTACTGTATCTTATATCATTATATTGTCATTTATTTCTCCTACATATGAGCATCTATAAGCATATATATTTATTTATACATATATAAATATATGCATAAGCCATGCATAATCTAATACATTGTTGTTGTTATTATTTTAAACAAATTGTTACTTGTTAGAACATTTGAGAATAAGAAAAATGAACATTTTTATTTTACCTTATTCCTTCTTCAGTGCTCTTCTTCTCTTTATGTCAATTGATGTTTTCTTTTTATCATAAACTTTTTTTCAACTCTGAAATGTTTTCACCTACTTATATATGTAATCTTAAAAAATCAATAACTTTGTCCCCTTCTGCTCCAAAAAAATATGAGTTCAGGTGTTTCCTTCTTATTGCATTCTTTCCAAAGGGACTGATTTCTCCAAAAGATGGAGTGTTGTGCTATTTTTTGCCTGCTATTTACATTGAGGTTAACTCTGTTGGTTTGAGTATACTGGTAATGACACCAGTGACATGGGTTTTATTTCCATGTGGTTCAGTTAACCTTGGTTTTCCACTGCCACAGACCGCTCCCATAATTACATCTCAAATGTGTTTTTGGCCCAAGGAAGACCTGATGGAGCAAAGTGCAAATCTATTACCATGTGGGGAAATGGACAACCGGAAACTGACCCAGTAGATGCTGGAAGGCACTGTCATAATGGAATCTCTAAACAAAACTCATGTTATTCATGCTGTCCAAGATATATGATTTAGTGTTTTGGTTTTAAAAGGTTCAAAGTAAGTTGCAGGGAAGGAATTTCTGTTTACAGGCAAATCCAGAAATATTAACCAAGGTAACTTTATGGGGAAAAAAAAAAGTCATGGTTAGCCCTTTCCAATTACATAATATTTACTTATTCAAATGCTTTACCAGGCTTAAAATATCTCGGCCTTATGTTTGAAATTACATATAACATATATTTGATTATGTAGTTTTTTAAAAATGAAGGCTCTAATGTAGAAATTTCTGATCTTATATAGCCTTTGCAGTATTATAATATGTCTCTAGCATTCTCAAGTCATGATTCAGAAATCTCTCAAATCTCAAAACCCAGAATAATTTAGTTTTTAATATAAATTTATAATATACATTGATTCAGTCAATATTCATTACATGTTTACCAGGTTCAGGTATTATATTGAATAAGTACAAAGAGACCCTTTACTGTCCCTGAAGAATCTTCACCTAAGGAGAGGAGGAACAGAAAAATACAGAGATTATTATTTATTTTTTTGAAAAAATAGTATGAAAGTGTTTTATTAAAGCAAATCACAGGGTAGTGATTGTAAGAGCTATTACTGAAGGTATCTAATCCAAATGGAAAGCTCTGCTGGATTCTGAAGGACGAGTATGAATTAGTCAGGGTAAACGGAGTAGATAATGTACTCCAGGCAGAAGAAATAGAGTAGGATTTAGAGGTGGAAGAGGAAAGCCTACAATGTAGGATTGCAAATATTTTAGTATGATTCAAACTTAGAATATGAAAATGGACAGTACAAGAAAAGACTGGAAAATTAAACAAATTCCAATCCATAAAGGAAAAGTGGATTATATTCTAAAACCACTGGAAAGTGATTAAAGTATTTTAAGCAACATTAGGTTGGTATTAGAGGAAAATAAGGATGTGAAATGAGGTATAATTTGTGCTGTATGATATTAAATAACATTCAATTTTATGTTAGTAGGAAATCTAGAATTAGATTCACTTATTGGCTCAGATAGTAAAGAATCTGCCTGCAGTGAAGGAGACTTGGGTTCAATTCCTGGGTCAAGAAGATCCCCTGGAGAAGGGAATGGCTATCCACTCCAGTATTCGTGCTGGGAGAATTCCATGGACAGAGGAGCCTGTCAGACTACAGTCCATGGGGTCCCAAAGAGTCAAACATGATTGAGCGACACACACACACACACACACACACACACACACACACACACACACTCAAGCTATTTACTGAGCACCTACTATGTACTTGACTGTGCTTTAGGTGCGTGAGATACTTAAGTGATCTGAATAATCAAAATCACTGCTTTCACAATGCTTACCTTCTCATGAATCAAAACCATCCCCAAGAACAAGAAATGTAAAATGGCAAAATTGTTGTATGAGGAGGCTTTACAAATGGTTGGGAAAGGAGAGAAGCAAAAGGCGAAGGAGAAAAGGAAAGATATATCCATCTGAATGCAGAGTTCCCAAGAATAGCAAGAAAAGGTAAGAAAGACTTCCTAAGTGATCAATACAAAGAAATAGAGGAAAACAATAGAATGGGAAAGACTAGAGACACCAAGAATATTAGAGAACATTAGAGACACCAAGGGAACATTTCATGCAAAGTTGGGCATAATAAAGGACAAAAATGTTATGAACCTAACAGAAGCAGAATATTAAGAAGAGGTGGCAAGAATATACAGAAGAACTATACAAAAAAGATCTCAATGACACAGATAACTCTAGGTGTGATCACTCACCTTGAGCCAGACATCCTGGAGTCCGAAAACAAGTGGGCCTTACTTAGGAAACATCACTGTGAACAAAGGTAGTGGAGGTGATGGAATTCCAGCTGAGCTATTTCAAATCCTAAAAGACAAGGCTGTGAAAGTGCTGCACTCAATATGCCAGCAAATTTGGAAAACTCAGCAGTGGCTACAGGACTGGAAAAGGTGAGTCTTCATTCCAATCCCAAAGAAAGGCAATGCCAAAGAATGCTCAAACTACCGCACAATGGCACTCATCTCACACACTAGCAAAGTAGTGCTCAAAATTCTCCAAGCCAGGCTTCAATAGTATGTGAACCATGAACTTCCAGATGTTCAAGCTGGTTTTAGAAAAGGCAGAGGAATCAAAGATCAAATTGCCAACATCCATTAGATCATCAAGAAAAGCAAGAGAATTCCAGAAAAATATCTACTTCTGCTTCATTGATTACTCTAAAACTTTTGACTGTGTGGATCACCACAAACTGTGGAAAATTCTTAAAGAGATGGAAATACCAGACTACCTGACCTGCCTCTTGAGCAATCTGTGTGCAAGTCAAGGAGCAACAGTTAGAACCAGACATGGAAAAATGAACTGGTTCAAAATTGGGAAAGGAGTATGTCAAAGCTGTATATTGCCACCCTGCTTATTTATTTATTCTATGCAGAGTACATCATGTGAAATGCTGGTTTGGATGAAGCACAAGCTGGAATCAAGATTGCTGGAAAAAATGTCAATAACCTCAGATATGCAGATGATACCATCTTTATGGCAGAAAGCAAAAAGAAACTGAAGAACCTCTTGATGAAAATGAAAGAGGAGAGTGAAAAATCTGGTTTAAAACTCAGCATTCAAAAAACTAAAATCATGGCATCCGGTCCCATCACTTCATGGCAAAGAGATGGGAAAACAATGGAAACAGTGACAGACTTTATATTTTGATCTCCAAAATCACTGCAGATGGTGACTGCAGCCATGAAATTAAAAGACACTTGCTCCTTGGAAGAAAAGCTATGAACAACCTCGACAGCATAGTAAAAACCAGAGACATTACTTTGCAAACAAAGATCAGTCTAGTAAAAGCTATAGATTTTCCAGTAGTCATGTATGGATGTGAGAGTTGGACCATAAAGAAAGCTGAGCACCAGAGAATTGATACTTTTGAACTGTGGTGTTGGAGAAGACTCTTGAGAGTCCCTTGGACTGCAAGGAGATCCAACCAGTAGTCCATCTTAAAGGAAATCAGTCCTGCATAATCACTGGAAGGACTGATGCTGAAGCTGAAACTCCAATACTTTGGCCACCTGTTGCGAAGAACCAACTCATCTGAAAAGACCCTGATGCTGGGAAAGGTTGAAGGCAGGAGGAGAAGGTGACAACAGAGGATAAGATGGTTGGATGGCATGACTGACTCGAGGGACATGAGTTTGAGCCAGCTCCTTGAGTTGGTGATGGATAGGGAAGCCTGGCGTGCTGCAATCCACAGGGTCGCAAAGAGTTGGACATGCCTGGGTGACCGACCTTCTCCTGGAGTGAAAAAGACAGCAGTTAAATATACAAATAATGTTTCATTATTTAATGAAATAATGTCAAAAAGGACTAAGAAGAAAATAAAAGCAGGGTATGTTAGACAGAACTAAGATGTGTATCATTTTAGATCTTTTTAGTTCAGGGAAGTCCTCTCTGATTTGGTCATATTTGAGCAGAGACCTAAGTGAAGTGAAGGAATGAATGGGAAGTTTGTTCTAGGAAGAAGACTCAGTCTTATCAAAGACCCTGTGGCAGTGATAATGACATATCCACAAAGAGCAGGGATGCAAGTGGGGCTGGAGATGGGATTGCAAAGAACAGAGAGCTGACGGAGGCGGTGGCAGGATGGTTGAACAGGTGAAGACAGGATTTTAAAATGAAATCTGCCTTATGGTCCAGCAATCCCACTGCTGGGCATACACACTGAGGAAACCAGAAGGGAAAGAGACACGTGTACCCCAATGTTCATCGCAGCACTGTTTATAATAGCCAGGACATGGAAGCAACCTAGATGTCCATCAGCAGATGAATGGGTAAGAAAGCTGTGGTACATATACACAATGGAGTATTACTC
>NW_011494773.1:5120947-5121310 GCF_000754665.1 Bison bison bison | reverse complement strand
GATACTAACGCATATATATGGAATTTAGAAAGATGGTAACAATAACCCTGTATACGAGACAGCAAAAGAGACACTGATGTATAGAACAGTCTTTTGGACTCTGTGGGAGAGGGAGAGGGTGAGATGACTTGGGAGAATGGCATTGAAATATGTATAATATTATATGTGAAGCGAGTCGCCAGTCAAGGTTCGATGCACGATGCTGGATGCTTGGGGCTGGTGCACTGGGACGACCCAGAGGGATGGTATGGGGAGGGAGGAGGGAGGATGGTTCGGGATGGGGAACACATGTATGCCTGTGGTGGATTCATTTTGATATATGGCAGAACCAATACAATATTGTAAAGTTTAAAAATAAAATAA
>NW_011494773.1:5106627-5120752 GCF_000754665.1 Bison bison bison | reverse complement strand
CCTCTTCCTCCTCCTCCTCCTCCTCTAATTTTATGTTATTCTGCTTTCTTTGGTCATGCTTATTCTGCAGCTTCAACCTTTTCTTAGTAAATATTTATCTTCTCTAAGGTATATATTTATTTTGAAAGTGAGCTGTATGTTTGTCTTCAGATACATAGCCTTTGATGTTCATAAATGTTGTATATATAAAACATGTATGTATTTTATATAGTGTATATATATCAACATCAGATCAAGGTAGAACTGTAGAGAGTACTGTTTGAGATCTTCTTAGACCAGGGAAGTCCTCTCTGATACAGTGACATTTGAACAGAGGTCTTACATGTGTAATGACATGGTGTTCAAAAGCCAGGGACTCCTGTTCTCTACATATATTTATATATGAAAGTGTTGGGGAAAAGAGGCCATTGTTTGACAGTAGCTCCCTTGAGGTTCATTACAAACTTCTAGACCTGGCTAACCCCTTAGGATTAGACTACAAATACAGTACGTTCTGTTTCCCAAACAAAGATCACAGTTTATACTTTGGGGATCTAAACAATGATCATTTTCCTTTCCATTCCCTGCTTTATAAACCTAAACTCCCTCCAGTCTGTCAGTTATGATTATATGTACTGTTCCCAGCTAATGCAAGTAAGAGAAGCTGCTAATGGAAAGAGGAATTTTAAAGAGACTTCCAGAAGTATTGTGGCACCATGAAATTGATTCAATCAGGACACCCGTGGAATTCACAGAGCCTGGCTTTTTGAATATATCTATAAGTCACCATTTCCTTCTCCACTATAAGTCACCACTACCATCAAATTTCTGATCCACAGGCTTTTTGCATTTTATAGACTTCTTATTCAGTCAAGATGCTGCAGATTCAAAAGCAAAAGAAGGCAAAATGCTTCTATTGCTGTTCAGTGATCAACCCTAGTAGAAAAGGAAAAGCTAATTAAAATCTATGAAAATGAAATGAATAACCTTTAAAGATATGCAGTAGTGTGGCTGGTGTTAATATGACAATTTGATAATGGGTTAGACAGTTGTAATCAGTATTAAAAATTACTTGAGGCTTTTTTATGTTTGGCAAAAGTTACTAATTAAAGGAAGCAATGACCTGTGAGATTATCCATGAAAACCATTTGCCTTGTGAATATAACACCTAAGAAAATACTCATTTAAAATTTTTCGTTTCGTGCTTACATTGGTGACTGTTTTGGTTTACTTTTATTTTTCTATTGCTGGTTGGTTGGGTATTTGTTGAATCCATTTGTTTAAATGGGACACACATTTTTAATTCTTATAAATGGGAAGGGACTAAACCCCCTAAAAATCATAATTCTCCCTATTCATGTACTAGGTTTGGTATTCTTGTCTGCCCTTTAGAAGGTCTGCATGAATCCCGGTTCAGGAGAAAGCTGTCCTTTGAGGACATTCATGGCCATTTTTTTTTTTTTTTTGCCATGACACTGACAAGAAAAGCAACAGATCTGACAAATGAAAATATCTGTGTTAGATAGTTCATTTTTGTAAAAATCTGCCGGGAGCCGGCATATTGCATATTGAGTGCATATTGCATATTGCATATTGAGTGCAGCACTTTCCACAGCATCATCTTTCAGGATCTGGAATAGCTCAACTGGAATTCTATCACTGCCGGGAGCCAGCTGAGGAACTCCGCCCATGACAAAGGTCATGAGGAAGGAGGCTCGGCATACGCAAAGGCGGGATCGAGCCTCAGGAGTCCCCCATCTACCCCCAAAACCAGAGTCTGCCTACTTTCTGCTTTGTGCTTTCACCTACACCTCTGACTTGACGGGGGGCTGTCCCCCACTACCTCTCTCTGAAAAAAAGAGTTAGCTTACAGCTCCAGTTAATAATTCCTGGGTGTGACAGTGTTTCAACCTACAAACTCCCTTGGAAGTCCTCTAGCCTGCCTGAATAGGTTTTTCCGGCCACATGTGATTGCTCAGAGCCTCCCAACTGTGAGAGGCATGAGATGTTCTAAACTGTCTAAATACAGATTCCTTTGAGCAGTTAAAAGATTGATTAGAAATACTTCCAGATGAAACAGTTGATTTGTTTGTTAGAATTTAAAAAGAACTCTGAATAAGAAGATAGAAAAGAATTATTGTAATTGTGAGCATTTGAAGAACAAAAAGGGAAGATTTGTAATTATCTAAAAGTGTGTTTACCCTGAGTGTAAAAGAAAACAAATAGATATTATAGGTGAATGAGAGTGAATTTGTCACATGTTCTTATTATCAGTCCTAACAATAAGGATAATTACTTAAACTAAGTGAAGAATCTATTGGGGTTTCTAAAAAGCTTTGAGGGGATTATTCTCATCCATATTAATTCTGAATAATTGTTACTCTCCCACTGAGGCACTCAACTAAGAGACATCAACTCACATTTAGAGATCTTACAGCAGTCTACTAAAATGTATTGCTTAACATTTCAGTGCTGGAAAGATTTTTGCAATAATCTAGTCCACTCCCATTATTTTATTGATGTGATCACCTTGGGCAAGAAAGATGAAGTGACCATTCTTACAAATCTAGTTAGCTAACGAGGAGCAGAAAAGAGCTAGAATCCAGGTCTGCTGCCTCTCATTCTGATATTTTTCCATCATATTGAGTAAACCGTACCTTCCTAGGGTGAGCTTGGTTGAAACTTAGTCATGAATCTCAAATTACTGATTGGCCTGTATAGTCACTGGTTTTTCTGTTGTTCTAATTTTCAAGTTATCCTGATTTCAAGTCTGACTAGATTCTTTTGACTTTTGTCAGAGGATAAATAGATGGATAAGATTATATATCCAAGTGACTGTGACATCAAAGCTTATATTCTATATTCCTTAGAATGTCCATTTTTTCTCTTTTTTTCTCTTAATAATAGTAGAGTATTAAACCGTATGCTTTGCTTTAGAAATATGGGTCCTTGTGTAGGAATATGGGTCCCTGTGTAGAAATATGGGTCCTTGTGTAGGAAAGGGAAGATGGTTGTTTGGACTAGGGCAGTGTAGTAAGGATGGATAGATGGTAAAGCACATTTTGAAGTATTAGCCTCAAAACATAATTAAATAACTTTTGATATCCATTTTCTGTCATTTTTTCTAAAACACTTCAGAATGTTTTAAACTTTTTGTCTTATGTGTGATCTATTCATGTGAAATTGTGAGAAGTAATACCAAGAGATCCCATTTTCAGGAAGATTAGAAGAGATAAATTATATATGAATAACATAAAATGTAATGAAATAAATTATAGTTATAACTTCAGAATAATTATATTTTACAATTACTATAATAGAAAAAACAAAGTATTTGGGGGACACAGAACCTAAAGCATTATCTCCAGGAATATGAGTGATGGTTGGGCATGGGATAGTTGGTGAAAGGCAACAAAGGATATTTGCTTTAGCTGGGATTTGAAGAATGTCTAAGATGTTTTCTAGTTAGGGAAGTCTAGGAAGGACATTACAGATCATGCAAGAAGATATTGCAGTTCTGAGAGAAGATAATGGTCTTGGGAGTAAATTTGTAGACATATCTTTTATCTGTCTCAACATGGGGAATACTAGATGTCTACATTTCATTATTCCTCCAATAGAAAAATATCTTACAAAACTATTGTACATGATCACAACCAAGATACTGGCATCGATACAGCCAATATACAGAACATTTCCACCAATACAAGATCTTTCATGTTGCCTTTTGTAGCTACACTCGCTTTTCTTCTACCCCTACTTAACTTCTTAACTTCTGGCTGCCACTAATCTGTTCTCCGTTTCTATAATCGATTTTCTATCCGTTCCATTGGTCTGTGTGTATGCACCTCCACAAAGACTACACAGTCTTGATTACTGTTGCTCTGTAACAAGTCTAGAAGTGGAATAACTGATTTCAACCAGTTTACTCAATTGTTTTAGCTACTCTGGTTCCTTTACCTTTCCTTACAGATTTTAGAATAATCTTGTCTTTCAGTTCAGTTCAGTTCAGTCGCTCAGTCGTGTCCGACTCTTTGTAACCCCATGAATCACAGCACGCCAGGCCTCCCTGTCCATCACCAACCCCCAGAGTTCACTCAGACTCACGTCTATCGAGTCAGTGATGCCATCCAGCCATCTCATCCTCTGTCATCCCCTTCTCGCCCTGCCCCCAATCCCTCCCAGCATCAGAGTCTTTTCCAATGAGTCAACTCTTCACATGAGGTGGCTAAAGTACTGGAGTTTCAGCTTCAGCATCAGTCCTTCCAATGAACACCCAGGACTGATCTCCTTTAGGATTGACTGGTTGGATCTCCTTGCCATCCAAGGGACTCTCAAGAGTCTTCTCCAACACCACAGTTCAAAAGCATCAATTCTTCGGTGCTCAGCCTTCTTCACAGTCCAACTCTCACATCCATACATGACCACTGGAAAAACCATAGTCTTGACTAGACGGACCTTTGGTGGCAAAGTAATGTCTCTGCTTTTTAATGTGCTATCTAGGTTGGTCATAACTTTTCTTCCAAGGAGTAAGCGTCTTTTAATTTCATGGCTGCCGTCACCATCTGCAGTGATTTTGGAGCCCCGCAAAATAAAGTCTGACACTGTTTCCACTTGTCTTTAGATACCAAAAAAAAAAAAAAAAAATTGCAGGAATTTTTATAGAAATTGTATTGAACTTTCCTATCAGTTTGGAAAGAAATGATATCTTTATAAGTGAGTCTTCCAGCCCATGAACATGATATTTCTCACCAGTGTTTTCATACGAGTCCTTCACATGTTTTGTTCAATTTACACTTAAGTGTTTCATTTGGGAGGGGGTCTTTTAAATTGGTGTTTTAATTTTTAATTTTGGTTTCTGCATGTTCATTCCAAGTATTTTGAAACAGAATCTCTTTTTGTTTATCTGTCTTATATACTGTACTTTTCTGAGTTCACTTAATGATTTCAGTAGCTAGTGTTGTCTATTTAGGTTTTTGTGTTAGAATCTTTGGGATTTTCTCTAAAGACCATCATGTTATCTTCAAATAGGGACACTTTTATTTATATCTTTGTTTCCAATCTGTATATGTT
Organism: Bison bison bison; assembly: GCF_000754665.1. Classification (NCBI taxonomy): domain Eukaryota; kingdom Metazoa; phylum Chordata; class Mammalia; order Artiodactyla; family Bovidae; genus Bison; species Bison bison. The sequence continues at coordinate 5,115,700 of NW_011494773.1, read as the reverse complement.
TCATTCCCTTTTCTTGCTTTATTGCATTGAAGAGATAGTACAATATCATGATGAATAAGAATTGTGAGAGAGAGAGCATTCTTACCTTATTTCTAATCTTAAGGGGAAAACATTTCATCTTGTATCATTAGGTATGATGTTAGGTGTAGGTTTTTTATAGATACTCTTTATCAAGTTGAGGAAGTTCTGTTTCTTTTTTCTGATTTTGTAAAAAATCATGAATGTATGACGGATTTTGTAAAATAATTTTATGTATCAACTGATCATGATTATGTGATTTTTTTCTTTAATCTGTTAAAATGATAGATTACATTGATTGATTTTTAAATATTGAACCAAGCTTGCACCCCTAGAATAAACCCATGTTGGTCATGATATATAATTTTTTATCTACTGCTAAATTTTATTTTCTAATATTTTGTTAAGGATATTTGCATCTGTATTTAAGAGGGAGCTGCATTTTTCTTTGTTTTTCTTTTTTTAATTGTGTATTTTTGGTGGCAGGCTGATACTTGATAAAATGAATTGGGAAGTATCCCTTTTTTTCTGTTTTCTGCAATAAGTTGTGTAAAATTGGTGCTAATTCTTTTTTTTTTTTTGCTAATTCTTTTTTAAACATTTGGTAGACTTCACCAGTGAAACTTTCTGGTCTGGAGATTTCTGGGAATTTTAATACTACAAATGTAATTTCCTTAATAGTTATAAGACAATTCAAAGTATTTATTTTATGTTGGTAAATTATGATACTTTACATGTTTTAAAGAAGTGGTCCATTTCATCTGAATTGTCAGATTTATACATGAAGAGTTGCTCATAGTTTTCCTGTAATATCCCTTTGCTATTTGCTAATCTGTAGTGAGAGCCCCTGTTTCATTCCTGATGTCACACATACTCTAGCTCTCTCATCCACCTTGCTAAAGATTTGCCAGTTTTATTGAATTTTATAAGGAGCACCTCTTTGATTCACTGATTTTTCTCTATTGTCTTCCTATTCTCCATTTCACTGATTTCTGTTGTTAATTTTTTTTTTCCTTTTGGAGCTCGGGATTTATTTTCTTCTTTTTTTAGATTCTTGATGTGGGAGCATAGTGTATAAGATATTTCCTCTACTCTAAATATGCTTTATTTTTATAGATTTTCTTCTCTTCACTCCTTTGGCTGTGTTCTACAATCTTTGATATGTTGTGTTTTCATTTTATTCAGTTTCTAATATTTTTATCTCCCTTGAGACAATCCTCTTTGACCCACGTATTATTTGAAAGTGTTTAGTTTCAATGTGTTTAGAGGTTTCTTTGTGATAGTTATGCTTATATATACCCTTGACGATTTTTTGTCAAGCTGTAATACCGATTGTTGAGAGAGGGATATTCAAATTTCCGATTCTAGTTTTGAGTTTTTCTGTTGTTCCTTTCGCTTATATCACTTGCTAGATTGACCCTTTTTATCAGTATAAAATATACTTTTCTGTTTCTGGTCATTTTCTTTGCTCTGGAATCTACTTTACATTAATATAACAATCCTTCCTTTTTTTTTTTCATTGATATTTACATGGTATATGTTTTTTTCCATTTTTTACTTTCATTCTGCCTGTATCATTATATTTGAAGTGACGGCCTTATAGACAGCATATAGTTAGGGCCATAGGTAATGTCATGGATAAGTAGTAGAGTGGTCATTAATCCGGTCTGCCAGTTTCTGTCCTTTATCTCACTATTTTTATCTGGTGTATTTAGACCTTTTTTTCGGCTGCACTGGGTCTTCCTTGTGGCCACAGGCTCTTTGTTTCTGCACACAACTGTCTCTACTTGCAGTGAGCAGGGGCTACTCTGTAGTTGTGGTGCACAGGGCTTTTCATTGCGGTGGCTTCTTTCGTTGCAGAGCACGGGCTTTAGGGCGTGTGGGCTTCAGTAGTACCGTGCACTGGCTCAGTAACTGTGGCACGTGAGCTCTAGAGCGTGCAGGGTTCAGTAGATGTGGTGCGCTTTGCCTTGCAGCGTGTGGGATATTAGTTCCCAGACCAGGGATTGAACCTATGTCCCCTGCACTGGCAGGTGGATTCTTAACCACTGGTCTACCAGGGAAGTCCCACAGACCACCTTTATGTAATGTAATTAGTGATGTTAGGACTTAGGTCTGCCATTTTTTGTTTGTTTGTTTTCTTTGTTTTCTGTTTCTCTGCCTGTTTTCTGTCTTCCTATGGGTTGTTTGAATGTTTAAAATTTCATTTTTTTAGAGTTCCATTTTTTCCTAAAAATCCTGTTTTTTAGAATTCCACTTTTTTGTCTTTTCAGAATTCCATTGTGATTTATCAATTCCTTTTTCTAATGGATCTCTTTGTGTAGCTTTTTAGTGGTTCTGTAAACATTACGCTATATGTACATAGCTGTCAGAGTCTACTAGGATTGTCATTTTATCAGTTTGAAGCGTAGAAAACTTTCTTCCTTCATGTTCTTTTGTCTTTCCTATTTGTAATTTAATTGTCTTAAATATTCTTCTCTATTTATTTAGAATCATGTCATATCATGTTAAATTTATTATGTCAACTATCAAACATGATTTTAAAAACTCAATAGGAGAAGGCAAATCTATTGGATTTATCCATATATTTGATTACTGTGCTCTTTTTTTCTTCCTGATCTTCTAAGATTCTTTTATAATCTCTCTTTAGGGACTTGTCTTTAGTTGTTTTTTAAGTATCAGTCCCTATAATAACAGCTGTTGACAACTAATTATCTTAATTTTTCTTCCTGAAAATGCCTTGAATTCACCTTTAGTCTTGAAGGAAACTTTCACTGCACACAGGACTCTTGAGTTGTCATTTCTTTTTCTATCAGCATTTTAAAAATTTTTATCATCTCAATGGATTCTAAAGAGAAATTTGCTAGGATTCTATTTTCCTCCTATAACTATGGTATTGTTTCTCTCTCATTGCTATTAAGATTTCTTCTTTATGTTTGGTTTTCAGACCTTCATCTCTATTTAGGATATATTTAGAGTAGACCCAGGGTTTGAAAGGCCTAAGAAGCCTAGATCTGATTTATTAGTAGGTACATCAAGAAACAAGCACAAAGACTTGGGATTTCTATAAATCGAAGATGATAAAAGAACACATCAAACAGCCAGAATTACTATAGGCCCCAAAATACATACCTGCTTATACCTTATAAGTCCAGAACCTAAACAGTCCAAGATAAAGGAATTTAAATAAAAGCCAAGCTTTCCATTAGGTGAATTTAATTTAGAGATACTGTATGTAGGGAGGAAAATGATTTTATGCCTGAATTTGAGCTCATGAAACTTATTCTCAAAGTGGTGTTTAGAACAGATCATAACTGTCTCTTGCTCATTATGCTAATTGTCACATGTAGTCCTTTTAACCAAAAGAGCCCTTAAATTGATTTAAGCCAGTTAACTTGTTTCTTAAGATATTCTTGCTTTTTCTGCTCTTGGTGCTAGTCGAAATATTAAAAATCTTAATAGCTGACTCAGTTGAAACCTCCATTCTGTATCTTGGTGTTTCTTCACACCAGAGCCAAGAATGAGGCTGAATGGGCAGATTATTCTGTTGTTTTCCATAATGTCGCAGTTTTATGGAGAAGTTGTTTTAAATCTCTAAAGTTGTCAAGATGGAAAGTTTCACCAGAAATGAACTGACATCAAATAAAACATGAGTACCTGTATTTGGGTGTTTTACCACATGCCTAAGACAGACAGTGGATTATAAGCCTTTCATTTATGGGGCCATTTGGGCTCCATCTGTAGACCAGCATGTTGTTTCAGCGTCTGAGACAAACCACAGAGGATAGACATACTTTTTGAATGTTGTTCTTCATTTTAACCTGTGTGTTTTCTGTGGTCAGGCCTGATGAGAAAACTCTTAACTCGCCGTGGTATATCCAGATATGTGCCAGTGGGTGGCAGTAGATATGGCCGAGTTATAAGAAATGTAGCTACCAGTTATGGATGGAATCCAAACGCAGAACGCTTGAGGGCTTGTTTGGCTTATTTGTTTCAAAATGCAGGTGATTATTTTTCACATATTTTTCTAATTTTGGCAGGTGTACTAAGGGTAATTATTACTATATATGTGTACATATATATATAAACTCTTACTATGTACCAGGCTGTATTAAGTGTTTTACTAATGTTAATTTATACACTTTCACACTATATTAAGTGTTTTACTTATTAATTTTAAAGCATACATTTTATTATTTTTTGAGGTTTTTTGTCTAATGTATAATCATAGTGTTATTCATTTATCTTATTTACCTTTACTAGTGTAAAAAAATAGGCAAAACATTTGCTGACAAATGTTATATTAAGCTGAGGAACTATTTAACTGTCACCTTTTCCTTTAAACAAATTTTTTGCTGTTTTTATGTTGTGAGATACTATATATGTTGTATGTTGAACACATTTTGCCAAAAACAACTGCTTTCTCAAGTGTCTAGGTGTTTGCTTTCCACCACAGCCACATCTTTTGACATCATCTCCCAGAGTTGAGGCATTTTATTGTGGACTGTCGTTAACTGTAGGTATTCTCATAGGTGCCTGATGTTGCTCAAGTGCTTTAGCAAAGTTTCCTTTTAGTTTGGGAAGACATTGGAAAATGTATAGGCATTTATGGCAGAGCTTGAAATACTATGTCATGTCAGTAGAAGTCTCAAAAGGCAAAGGAAGATAGTCACTGTTTTGAGAAATGAAGTGTTGTACCCTGGTCCAGTTCAGAAACCCCGGGCTCAAGTTCACACACTTCTCTTCACTAGTTATGTGATGTTGACAGGGACTTTTAATCTCTCGGAACTCAGTCCTCATCTCTAAGATGTGGAAAGTGGGTTAGAGCAGTGAGCAGTGGTCCTCAGCACAGTGAGGAGCTTTAGAGCCATATCACAGCCCCACAGAGGTTGATGCCAGGATGAGAGGGAAGTCCAGTGTCCGGGCCTCCAGGCCCTTCACTTCTGCTTCCACCAAAGCTGCTTTCTTTTAGCTTTTTAAATTGTTTGTTTATGCTATGTTTATATGTTTTAATATGTTTGTTTATGCACACAGTGTGTGTGACTTCATTCATAAGAATTCTACTTCTTTTTTAAAAAAATCAAAAACCTTGGCATTAGGTTAGTTCAGTGGTCCCTAAAGTGTCAGCAATCCTGAATAACTTGGGAGCCAGGAAAAGAAAAGAGAAACTGACCGTGTTTTCAGCATGTAGATAGTACCTGGAGCATCTAGTATATAACAGCGGAAGGCTAAGCCCACCGTTTGCGATGTCTTAAGGGTTGTGGTGTGTTCTTTAATTTGATTAATTCCATTGTACCACACCTACCACCCACAAAGAAAAATGGCACAGGTTTACTTGTTACAAATTATTCTTTTGAGAATTTACATTATCTATTGTTTCCCATGGGTTTTCCACAGAAATTTCATGGGAATTACATTATCTATTATTTTACATTATCTGTTGTTTTCCACAGGCTTCCCTGTAGCTCAGATAGTAAAGACTCTGCCTGCAATGCAGGAGACCCCGGTTCAATTCCTGGGTTGGGAAGATTCGCTGGAGAAGGGATAGGCTACCCACTCCAGTATTCTTGGGCTTCCTTGGTGGCTCAGCTGGTAAAGAATCCGCCTGCAATGCGAGAGACGTGGGTTCGATCCCTGGGTTGGGAAGATCCCTTTGATAAGGGGACAGCTACCCACTCCAGTATTGTGGCCTGGAGAATTCCGTGGACTGTACAGTCCCCTGGGTCTCAAGAGCTGGACACGTCCGAGCTACTTTCACATCACGTTGTTTTTCACAGATGTTAGGGTATGTAGAGCAGCATTGAAAAGGAGCACTAAATTACTAAATGGGGTGCAGGAGCCAGAAACTAAATGCTTTTCCCTAAACTGCAGTCACTGTTTCACCATATTCTTCTGCCACTGCTACCGTGTCCAGTGCTGTTGTTATAAATGCTGCTGAGTCTGAAACCCTTGTTTCTAGAACTTTCTCTCCATTAACAACTAGGCTGAGTTATAATATGGATGAGATTTTTTATAGTAAAATTTAGGGGAAAAAAAAACCAAAAACCTACTTCTGTCTAAGCTTGATCTCCAACCTTTCTGTGAAGGGTCAAGCTGCTAAATGACTTATGCACACCTGAACAGGATTCTCCTTTTAAAAGCAATTAAACAAACAACCTATCTGTTTCCTTGGCTACTAGGAACCAGAATCAACATTTAAAAAGTGTCAAACCTCCTTAAATAGCCAGACCACTAGTTGCAAAGGAAGTGGTGGAAGACAGTCTTAGCCAGAAACATGATCATGATATATTACCCTGTGTGTGCCAGAGAAATGCAACGTGGAGGAAAACAAAACAGAACAACAGGACTCTCCGCTACTCATCCATAATGTCCTGCTTTTGTAAGTGGGACTTTTTCCTCCTCTAATAACCATATGTCATAATGAGTTAGTATCAGCTCATTTAAACTGGCTCAAGCCAGTCCAAAAAAAATACACAGGATGGCTGCCCTTTTCACCAAAAAAAAAAATCTCATTTACTAATGTTGATGGAAGCACATTTAGCCACAGCAATTTGCATGGCAGTTGAATTGCTGTTTGTGTTGAACAGCAAACCAGAGAATAATAAAGCAAAACAGGAACATGCCAGTGGTGAGCAAGGGAGCAGAGAAGCCCTTCAGCTTTTTCCATGCTGACCATTTGTTCTAAAGCAAGGAAGAACAAACAGCAGTTTGCTCATTAGAACCAGGTGTCACAGCACAGTCGATGGTCACAGCATTGTGTAACGTCAGCTGTCCAGAGGTCTCACCTGTGTTCTCCCATCTCATGTCTGTTTGCAATAGAGCAGTCACTTCTCAGCGATGCCTAGTAGCCATTTTTCATCAGCACAGGTTAACAACCCTGTTTATCATTCCAAATGCCTATACTTGAACAATGCAACTAGCAAGTGAGCAAATGAATAAAGAAATGATATAGGCAGAGAAAGGTATTTTGGGGACCTGAGTTAAGTAGCAAAGGTGGTTAAGCAGTGGTTAGGGAAGCTGTGGATATAAAGACATCAAAGCCCTCGTTGTTGACATCAGTGGCCTCCTAAGATAAGTGAGACAAATACGGATGTGTGCACTTAAAAAATAACCGTATGGAACTTCCCTGGTCATCCAGTGGTTAAGAATCCATTTGCCAACACAGGGGACATGGGTTCAATCTGGGAAGGTCCCACATGCCGTGGAGCAGCTGAAGCCAGAGCGCCCTGAAGCCCATGCTCCACAAGAGACACCACCAGAGTGGGAAGCCCTCTCACCACAACTGGAGAGTAGCCCTGCTCACTGGAACTCGAGAAAACACATGGGCAGCGACGAAGACCCAGTGCAGCCATAAATAAATACATTGTTAAATTATTTTTAAATAAAATAACCATATGAAGAAGGATGCAACTAAGTACTGAGTGGTACTAAAGAGATGAGCTAGGAAGGCGGGAGAGCAGAGCTCTAGCTGTGGCTGCAGCGCTAGGTAATTGCAGGCAAACAGTTTGCCTTCTTGGAGCTTCATGTCTTCATCTGTTTATTACAGAATGAAATGTTTCACTGTGAAATATGAAGTTCTTGCTAACCCCAAGTTCTCCAAGTTTCTGCGCAGAGATAAGAAGGTTCAGCACAACCACATCCCCAGAGACTTTTAGCAATGACAGCAATGCAGCTACTACTGAAAAAAAAGAAAAGAACAACATTAGAAGTGGTTATGTGGCCTTCAGACAAGGGTGGACCTTGTCCTCAGCCAGTTCTGTTTCTTGACTCTGTTCTTTCCTGCCAGCTTCATCGCTTGCACACATTCCTTTGACAAAGGAGAAAATAGCACCTTGGAAGCGCCAGGCTTATCTAAGCTTGCAGGTTCAGAAGGAGCGTTCTCTCTTGGAATCCATATTATTCCCTAAAAAAATGATTCCTGCTGGCATTTGCTTAGCTTATATGCTTGAGCAGGAAAGGTGCCCTGACAGGCCAGTCTGGGTCAGGACTTACTTTTGTGGCCAGAGAGGTTGGCCCTTTGACTGAAAGTTTCACAGGAACCACGTGGAGAAGAACGTGAAGTTCTCAAAGGGAAGGATTGGACATAGAGACAGAAGAAGAACAGCTGTCCACTTATACCGTGATAGAAGCCGGGATGAAGATCAGTGAGGGTGAACAGAAGGGGAGTTCTGTATTTTAAATCAATTATAGGAATTCCATGGTAGTTTTTTAAGTCATTCAAAATCAAGCATTGCCATTGGTATCAGCTTTTTAGAAGAGCAGTGTCACGTTTATGTATTTGAAGAAAACCGGGAGCATAATTTTTAAATTGCGATAGCTCTATGATCTTCTAAGGATAGACTGAACTCCTTTACTAAATAAAATAAAAATAATTTATTTTATCAAATGTGTGAGTTGAGCTTGGCTATAAGATTCAAAACCTGTTACTTATCCAGTTAAGTTTTGGCTAAGAAGATTGATGTTTGGCATACCAAGTTGACCCTGGAAGAACAAGATCAGTTTTCTTTAATGGTTGTTATACCCCACTATCCACTCTTCCAGCTCCACTGTTTCATTAAGCCATGTCATTCATCACAAGGGGTTCAGTTCTGAGAACCTCCTGTATCAGTAAGTTGTGGAGCAAAATGGCCATGGCCACATAGTGACACAGTAGTGATTTTGTATCTCACAAATACTTTTTTATTAAAAAAAAATTTAATTGACGTTTAGTTGACACACAATATTGTATTAGTTTCAGATTGAGGGCAGGAGGAGAAGAGGGAGACAGAGAATGAGATGGTTGGATGGCATCACCAACTCAATCGACATGAGTTTGAGCAAACTCTGGGAATTGGTAGACAGGGAACCCTGGCGTACTGCAGTTCATGGGGTCGCAAGGAGTTGGACACAACTTAGCGACTGAACAAAAACAATGCAACATAGTAATTTGACATTTCTATACAATACACCCTGTTTATTTAACTTATATGCAGAGTACATCATGAGAAAAGCTGGACTGGAAGAAACACAAGCTCGAATCAAGATTGCCGGGAGAAATATCAATAACCTCAGATAT
>NW_011494773.1:5092352-5106366 GCF_000754665.1 Bison bison bison | reverse complement strand
GCAAAGAGTCAGACGTGACTGAGCAACTGAGGGCACACACGGATACACTGTGCCATGCTGTGCTGAATCACTCAGTCATGTCTGATCTGTGGTGCTGGAGAAGACTCTTGAGAGGTCCCTTGGATGGCAAGGAGATCCAACCAGTCCGTTCTAAAGGAGATCAGCCCTGGGATTTCTTTGGAAGGAATGATGCTAAAGCTGAAACTCCAGTACTTTGGCCACCTCATGCGAAGAGCTGACTCATTGGAAAAGACTCTGATGCTGGGAGGGATTGGGGGCAGGAGGAGAAGGGGACGACAGAGGATGAGATGGCTGGATGGCATCACTGACTCAATGGACGTCAATCTCAGTGAACTCCAGGAGTTGGTGATGGACAGGGAGGCCTGGCGTGCTGCGATTCATGGGGTCGCAAAGAGTCGGACACGACTGAGTGACTGATCTGATCTGATCTGATCTGATACAATGCAGATTGATGACCATGGTATGTTTAGTAAACATCTGTCATCATGCAAAGCTGTTGCAGTTTTATTGACAGTGTTCCCTATACCATACATTCCATCACCATGACTTATTCATAATTGGAGGTTTGTACCTCTTAATCCCTTTCACTTACTTCACCAACCTTCCCACCCACCCCTAGACTACTGGTTTGTTCACTGTATCCATGACTTTGTCTGTTTTGTTTTGTTTGTTTGGTGTTATGGATTTGTTTTTAGATTCCACTTGTAAGTGAAATACTATGGTATTTGTCTTTTTTTCTCTGACTTATTTCACTTAGCATAATATCCTCTAGGTCCATCTGTGTTGTTACAAATGGCAAGATTTCAGTCCTTTTTTTATGGCTAATATTTCATTCTATATATGTATCACATCTTCTTTATTGATTCACAGATACTTTCTTACACAATATACGAAAATAAACTAAAAATGAGTTAAAGACTTGATAAGACCTGAAGCCATAAGACTCCTAGAAGAAAACATAGGGATATCTTAGCAGTATTTTTTGGATGTGTCTCCTCAGGCAAGGGCAAAAAAAAAAAGTGACTATATCAAACTGAAAAGCTTTTGCAGAGCAAAGGAAATCATCAACAAAAAAGCAACCCACTGTGGGGGAGAAGATATTTGAAAATGATAAATCTGATAAGGAGTTAATATCTAAATCATATCAATGTAAAGAAGTCAGACAACTCAATTAAAAAAAATCTGATTTAAAAAATGGGCAGAGGTGGTGAATAGACGTTTTTCCAAGGGAAGTATACAGATGGCCGCTATACATTTAAAAAGATGCTTGACATCACCAATCATCAGGGGCATGCAAATCAAAACCATGATGAGGTGTCACCTCACACCTGTTAGTGCGGTTATTCTCAAGAAGACAGCAGAAGCAAATGTTGGCAAGGATATACAGAAAAGGGAACCCTGTTGGAATGTAAGTTGGTGCAACCATTGTAGGTAATAGTTTGGAGGCTCCTCCAAAAATTAAAACTACAACAGCCACATGATCCTACAATTCCCCTTCTGGGTATTTTTCTGAAGAAAATGAAAACACTAAATCCAAAAAGATATATTCACCCCCATGTTTATTGAAGCATTATTTACAATAGCCAAGATATTGAAGTAATTTATGTCTCACAAATATTGAACAGAGTTGTGCTGAAGATAAATTACTAAAACCATCTGTTGTTTTGGCCTGTCTGATATCCATACCTCCTCCTCTTGTTAATAGTACCCTGGTGTTTGGAAACAGTCCTTTCTGGTCTTCATCCAATTCTTCTGGGATTATCAATGGAAGTGTTTCATATTTTCCCTTGGCCAAGCAGTAAGCAAAAGATCTAAGCTGGTCTCATTAGCTCTTCTCTGTATTGAATTCCATCTTGAGTGGAGTAACATGAAGGTTAGTGTTACCCAGTATAAAATGCCCATTAGTTCACGCTACCTACATTCCTACCCACCCAGGTCAGTTGTTTCTCTCTCCAGAATCTGGATCATTTTTTCTATTATCTATTGTTATTAAATGTATTGGTTAATTAACCAATACATTAATTAATCTTATAGCCTTCTAATAAGTTCTAAATGCTTGCTGTTCAGCTAGCATGTTCAGTTAGCTGATTATTATCAGTGAGCAAGTGCTATGTACCAAAACAACCCCCAATTACATTTATTTCATAAGTCATGATTCCGTGAGCTGAAATTGGTTTTGGGCTTAGCTGGGCAGTTTGTCTGGTCTCTGTTGGCTCCCAGCACCATCAATTATATTATGCCAGGTCTCCTGAAGTTTCAGGATATTGCCCTCCCAGTTACGACACAGACCAGTGCGACTTGCTACCCACTATACTACTGTTTCCTGCTCCATCTAGCAGCATTTGCTAAAAACATTTGCATTTGCCCTTCTGGCATATACATTGAATTTCTGTGCGTTGTATTTTGCTTTTATGAAGCCAGATGACTAACAGTAAGTCATCTGGCTTCTGGGCATTTGCTGGCTACCAGTTGGGGCAACCTGCAGAGGTTCAGGAGTGGAAAGAATCCTGGACCATGTGTCTATTGTCACCTAGCAGGCTGGACTGGGCTTGTTCAAATGGTAGTGACAGAATACCACGTGGAAAAGTGAACTCAGTGTGGATGTGCACACACTTGCTTCTGCTGTTTTCTATTTACCAGATCAAGTCAGGTGGCAAGCTTAGATGCGAGATACCCGTGACCCCTTAACGACAGTAGCTGCAATGTCACGATGTGGATAAGTAAGGATAAAGGAAGTGGAATGATCGAGGACACTTAACGTATCACACCACCATTTGGTGTCTGTACCATATAGCTAAAAATTCTGATGTGCCAACAAAAACCTTTAAAAATAAAACCCTAATAATTCTCCCATAGCTTTCTTGATGTAACTGATTATGGGTGCTTTGGGAGCCAACATCAGCCATCGACAGGTACAAAGCACAACCTGACTTTTATCCCTAACCCCAGTACATTGTCTTAAGGAGATTGCCTGACGTTCCTCTGTATTTCTCTTCACTGTGCAGTCTCAAAAAGTCATCACCATCAATTATATCATCTACCAGTCTCCTGAAGTTTCAGGATATTGCCCTCCCAGTTATGATAGACCAGTGTGACTTGTTACCCACTCTACTACTTTCCTGCTCCTTCTGGTAGCATTTGCTACTAACATTTGCATTTGCTTTTCTGGGGCACACACTGAGTTTCTGTATGTTGTCTTTTCCTTTATGCAGCACAGCCTCTTGGTAAGTTATATACATCACAGAGTGAGGCAAACACTAATCATGATGTGTGCTGCTGTAGGTATTTTTTTCCCCAGTTTTAATCCAAGTTCTAAGTCAGCCCAGCCCTCTTTAGGTTTGCAAGATCTAATAAGATCATAGCACAGGGTGGAATGGCTGCAGGCAGAAAATTCTGCTTGCCAAATGCCTTTTCCTTTATAGCAAGTTCATAAATTAATGCAGGACACTGAGACACCATGCCTGTACACATGCATTTAGACAGAAGTCTCTGGAGTTGACTGACTCACCTTCCAGCCTCTGATTTCTCTGAGATGGTGCCAGGCGGTTGGTCAGATGTGGCTTCTGCACTTCCCACCCTCTCAGTGTGAAATGATAATTAGTATGACTTTACAGTTAAGAGGGTGTTCTCTTTCCATTAATAACACCCATTATTCCAAGGTATTTTAATTTGGTTGTAAAAATTGACTCTGGAGGTAGAACTTGGCTTGGGAGCTTATTTTAAGAGCAAATGGATTGTCTCTATTTTTTTTTTCTTTCAAAAGAAAAATTTTTTTTTTAAAGAAAATTTTGTATTGTTTTTTGAGTTGCATAAGCATTAGACCAAATTTCTAAAGCATTGGTATGATGTTGGACTTGTACTTGAGTTGGTCTCATTTTCTGGTATCTCCACCAGACCTCAGATCACCCAGGGCTTCTCAGCTAGCTTAGGCATGGCAGGGCCCAGATCTCTGCCACGTGTCATCAGCTGGGATCGGAGAGCATTCCTTTCTTGTTGTTTCTCATACTTTAACATCAAATTCTCTTTCTAGGCAATAGTTTATGCAAGCTACTGACCGAATCAACTTTTGATACTAAGAGGCAATGCATTTTTACATTATATTTTAACCGGTATTTTACTTTCTTATTTTAGATCTGCTGGAGGAGACTCATAGAAAAGATGAAGAAATGGAATCTCTGCAGGTAAGTTCTCCAGTGGGCAGGTACCTTTGGTTTAAACATTTGTTTTCACTCTGTTAGCCTTTATCATAGTCACATTCAGACTACTATGGCAAATGGAGCTTTAAAACCCAGCTTGAAATTTACTTTGTTTTTGAAGTGTTTGAGAGCATTCATAATCTCTGAAAGCAGGAAGCCAGCTCCATCTCTATGTACTCTTGAACCATTTTTTTCTTGGTAGAGCTTAGTAGGAACTGCAGCATTCAGAAATGAAGCAACATCTCTGAAAAGTCCTTTCCCCTCAAACAGAGCTAATGAATGAGAATTAATTCACGGAATCTGCATTTTCATGTGAAATCAAAAGTATTCTGACTCTACAAATATCATCCTATTATTACCAATGACCAACCAAGAATATTAACACATCCATTGAGCTTAATACTTTACCTTGTATGCCTCTCAATTCACTATGGATATATGCACGTTTCTTGGACTGGAAAATTGTGTTTGAAAGATTGCACTCAAATTTTAATTGACATTTCCATGGTGTGAGCAATTGATGTTAACTTAGCATCTGACAGAAGTTCTCTCTTCCTTTTACATAGGCTGACTTACAAATGGGTAACTTGAGTGTCTATCTTTATTAGGGGAAACATAATCAGTTATACTCACATGACAGAACCAATTCATTTAACATCGCACTGGGGATTAAGAACAGTAAATACTTTGGACCTTTAGAGTTCTTCCTGAGCCTGGAGCCGCAAGGCGGGGCTGGAGACTGATACAAGGAGCTGGCTTGAGCGCTTTAGGGGTAGAGATGTTTGCTTCTGGTGAACAAAGGACTGGTTAAGCAAAGCTCACAGAGCAAGGGAAATGTTCTTATTGGGGTTGTTTTATTTGATAATGGATCTGGTGAGAGAAAATTGTATAACTGATCTGAAAAATGATTCAGAGGAGTGTAGTATACCTAATAAAATACCTAATTTTATTACTGCATACCTAATAAAAGTCACATGTGTTAGCCACAATTTATACAGCTTAAATTCTTTTAACACCTTGTGCTATATTCAGGTATAAAAAGAAAGAGCCCTGGTTGGTCCAGTCTGGGGCTAGGGGAAAAAATCTCAAGTGTATACTTGCCCTGTCTCTGAGAAATTAATATCAGCAATACTTGTTGCTATAAAGAGTGAAAGTTTGTACACTAATTGTATATAGTGAGGAGGTGATAAAGGCTTTCTGATGCCTTTTGATTATGCACTGTTTGCCTCTAGCCCCCGAATACCACGTATAAGCATATTTATTGAGTGCTTAGTATATATCTGGCCTTTTGAAATGGTATCATAAACCTTTTTGAGTTTATTTCTCTCACAATATGAATGTTGGAACTAGAAATCCTGTTAAATTTAATAGCCTGTGTTGCTTCTCAAATATTTATTATTGACAGCATTTTCCACCAGAATGTCCACTGAGTGCAGTGGAATGCACCAGCCAACTCACTATGGGCACTTAAAGATGTAGAGTATCCGATGTGAGGTCCAGTGTGGAAGAATTCAACCTTGGCACTTTGCAGTGGCAATTAGTGCCTAACACGAACACTCTATTAAGAACAAAGAAGGGAGTACCTCAGAGTGTACGGGAGTGCAGAGACACATCCCAGAAAGCCTCGCACTTTAAAGGCTAGAAGAAAATGCATCGCAAAGTACCTCCATTCGTGAATTTCCATATGCAAATATACATAGTACAAGAGATATTTATGAGAAGGCTGTTAAAGTATACAGAGTGAAGTCTGACAATCACAGAAAAAGACAGAATGGTTTTTAAAAATGAGAGCACTAAGTACTAGATATTGACAACTTGGCTCTGCTTCTGATTCACTGGGTAACCTTGAGGGACTCAATTAACTTTGCTGTGCCTATTTTCTCATCTGTAATATAAAATCATAACACAGTCTTCCAAAAGTGTTTAGTGTGGATTAGATTATCCCAGAAGGGAGAGCTAAATATTTAATTCCAATGTACCATGTTAGCACATCCCCATGTATCCAAATTGAAGTCAATTTTATTTACTCATTATCATCATATAATTATGTATAACAGCCATTCTGCATTTAATGTTATCCTCCTTAAGGGCAGGGGGTATTTATTTATCTCTAAACACTTCCCAGTTCCTATAAGTCAAAGGTGCTCCATTTACTTATTGAAGAAATATTCATTGAGCACCAGTTCTATGCAAGGTGCTGTACTGGACAAGCTGCTTATACTGGGTAGTTTGTTGCCCTTTTATACCAAAATTAATGAGAAAAATATTAAGTAGGTGTTTATAATAAAATATTAAAAATTGTGTTAGAGACAATGTTTACATCATTGTGGGAACATAAAACAACCCTCATCTTTGTTGGAGATAAGGGTATGTTGGGTGCAAGTACAGAGGGTTGAACGTGGGTAGGAAGAGCAGGGTTGGAGTGGCAATCCAGGTAGGCTTCTCAAAGGAAGCCAGTGTTTAAATGATAACCAGGAGTTAGCATTGATAGTTGTAGAGTAAAAATAAGTTCTAGGCAGTAGGAAGGATATGGGAGGACCTAAGGAATCAATTTCATTTTTAAGGACCTGAGAGACTTTCAATATGGTGGAATGTAGCATCTGAAAGAGGAGAGGCAAGACAAGAATTTGTAAGATGAATAGAGGTCTAAAGGATCTCATAAAGGAGTTGGAATTCTACCTTTAGTATATGGGAAACCCTTTAGTAAAGAGTTTCAAACAGGACAGCAATATGATCAAATTTACATTTTTACGAAGTAACTGGCTGTGAAGTCTAAAATCACTGGGGACTGGCAAGATTGAAACCAAAGAGACCAATTAAGCAAAAGTTTGTGAGAATATTGGGAGGAGATGGTGCTGACTTGAACTGGCTGGTAGCAGAGAGAGTGAAGAGGAATGGGGGTTCTTCATGTATGTTAGGTGTGAACATTTGGGGCACTATCAGATTGTTGTTACTGCTCAGACGCTCAGCCGTGTCCAGCTCTTTGCCACCCCATGGACTGCAGCATGTCAGGCTTCCCTGCCCTACACCATCTCCTAGAGCTTGCTCAAATTCACGTCCATTGAGTCAGTGATGCCATCCAACCGTCTCGTCCTCTGTCATCCCCTTCTCCTCCTGCCTTCAATCTTTCCCAGCATCAGGGTCTTTTCCAGTGAGTCAGCTCTTTGCATCAGGTGGCCAAAGTATTGGAGCTTCAGCTTCAGCATCAGTCCTTCTAATGAATATTCAGGATTGATTTCCTTTAGGATTAACTGGTTTGATTTCCCTGCTGTCCAAGGGACTCTTTAGAGTCTTCTCCAGTTCGAAACCGTTACTTCTTCAGCACTAGCCTTCCTGATGGTACAACTCACACACTCATACATGACTACCGGAAAAACCATACCTTTCACTATACACACCAACCTTTTTCAGCCGGGTAGTGTCTCTGCTTTTTAATACACTTTCAAGGTCTGTGATAGCTTTTCTTCCAAGGAGCAAGCGTCTTTTAATTTGATGACTGCATTCACCATCTGCAGTGAACTTGGAGCCCCCCAAAATAAAGTCTGTCACTGTTTCCATTATTTCCCATCTAATTGCCATGAAGTGATGAGACCAGATGCCATGATCTTAGTTTTCTGAATGTTGAGCTTTAAGCCAACTTTTTCACTCTCCGCTTTCACTTTCATCAAGAGGCTCTTTAGTTCCTCTTCGCTTTCTGCCATAAGCTGGTGTCATCTACAAATCTGAGGTGGTTGGTATTTCTCCTGGAAAACTTAATTCCAGCTTGTACTTTATCCAGCCTGGCATTTCACATGATGTACTCTGCATATAAGTTAAATCAGCGGGGTGATAGTATGCAGCCTTGACGATCTCCTTTCTCAATTTGGAATGAGTCCATTGTTCCATGTTCGGTTCTACCTGTTGCTTCTTGACTTCCATACAGATTTCTCAGGAGGCAGGTCAGGTGGTCTGCTATTCCCATCTCTTGAAGAATTTTCCACAGTTTGTTGTGATCCACACAGACAAAGGCTTTGGCGTTGTCACTGAAGCAGAAGTGGATTTTTTTTTTAAACTCTTGGTTTTTCGATGATCCAATGGATATTAGCAATTTGACCTCTGGTTCCTCTGCCTTTTCTAAATCCAGTTTGAACATCTGGAAGTTCTCGGTTGCTGTACTGTTGAAGCCTGGCTTGGAGAATTTTGAGCATTACTTTACTAGCATGTGAGATGAGTGTAATTGTACAGTAGTTTGAGCATTCTTTGGCATCACCTTTTTTTGGGATTGGAAAGAAAACTGACCTTTTCCAGTCCTATGGCCACTGCTGAGTTTACCAAGTTTTCTGGCATATTGAGTGCAACACTTTTATAGCACTGTCTTTTAGGATTTGAAAGAGCTCAACTGGAATTCCATCATCTCCACTAGCTTTGTTTGTAGTGATGCATCCTAAGGCCCGGCTCTAAGTTAGTAATACAGCATAGGGGTTATCTGGGTCATGAAGACCTTTTTTGTATAGTTCTTTTGTGTATTCTTGACACCTTTTCTTAATATCTTCCATTTCTGTTAGATCAATACCATTTCTGTCCTTTATGCTGTCCATCTTTGCATTAAATGTTGCCTTCAGTTTGGTTGAGTCGCTCAATTATGTCCGACTCTTTGTGACCACATGGATTGCAGCATGCTAGGCCTCCCTGTCCATCACCAACTCCTGGAGTTTACTCAAACTCATGTCTGTTCAGTGATGCCATCCAACTATCTCATCCTCTGTTGTCCCCTTCTCCTCTGCCTTCAGTCTTTCCCAGCATCAGGGTCTTTTCAAATGAGTAAGCTCTTCCATCAGGTGGCCAAAGTATTGGAGTTTCAGCTTCAGCATCATTCCTTCCAATGAATATTCAGGACTGATTTCCTTTAGAATGGACTGGTTGGATCTCCTTGCAGTCCAAGGGCCTCTCAAGAGTCTTCTCCGACACCACAGTTCAAAAGCATCAATTCTTCGGCGCTTAGCTTTCTTTATAGTCCAATTCTCACATCCATACATGACCACTGCAAAAACCATAGCCTTGACTAGATGGACCTTTGTTGGGAAAGTAATGTCTCTGCTTTTTAATATGCTGTCTAGGTTGGTCATAACTTTCTTTCCAAGGAGTAAGCGTCTTTTAATTTCATGGCTGCAGTCACCATCTGTGGTGATTTTGGGGCCCAAGAAAATAAAGTCTGTCACTGTTTCCCTTGTTTCCCCATCTATTTGCCATGAAGTGATGGGACCAGATGCCATGATCTTAGTTCTGTGAATGCTGACCTTTAAGCAAACTTTTTCACTCTCCTCTTTCACTTTCATCAAGAAGCTCTTTAGTTCTTCTTCATTTTCTGCCATTAGATTGGTGTCTGAGGTTATTGATATTACTCCTGGCAATCTTGATTGCAGCTTGTGCTTCATCCAGCCCAGCATTTCTCATGATGTACTCTGCATAGAAGTTAAATAAGCAGGGTGACTATATACAGCCTTGACGTACTCCTTTTCCTATTTGGAACCAGTCTGTTGTTACATGTCGAGTTCTAACTGTTGCTTCCTGACCTACCTACAGAATTCTCAGCAGGCCTGTCAGGTGGTCTGGTATTCCCATCTCTTGAAGAATTTTCCACGGTTTGTTGTGATCCACGTGGTCAAAGGCTTTGGTGTTGTCACAGAAGCAGAAGTAAGTGTTTTTCTGGAACTTTCTTGCTTTTTGGATAATCCAACGGATGTTGGCAATTTGATCTCTGGTTCCTCTGCCTTTTCTAAATCCAGCCTGAACATCTGGAAGTTCATGGTTCATTTATTGCTGAAGCCTGGCTTGGAGAATTTTGAGCATTACTTTACTAGCGTGTGAGATGAGTGCAACTGTGCAGTAGTTTGAGCATTCTTTGGCATTGCCTTTCTTTGGGATTGGAATGAAAACTGCCCTTTTCCAGCCCCGTGGCCACTGCTGAGTTTCCCAAATTTGCTGAGATATTGAGTGCAGCACTTTCACAGCCTCATCTTTTAGTATTTGAAATATATTGCTCAACTGGAATTCCATCATCTCCAATAGTTTTGTTCATATTGATGCTTCCTAAAGCCCACTTGACTTCATGTTCCAGGATGTCTGGCTCTAGGTGAGAGATCACACCATCTTGATTATCTGTGTCGTGAAGATCTTTTTTGTATAGTTCTTTTGTGTATTCTTGCCACCTCTTCTTAATATCCTCTGCTTCTGTTAGGTCCATATCCTTTATCCAGCCCATCTTTGCATGAAGTGTTCCCTTGGTATCTATTATTTTATTGAAGAGATCTCTAGTCTTTCCCATTATGTTGTTTTCCTCTATTTCTTTGCATTGATTACTGAGGAAGG
The DNA here is from genome assembly GCF_000754665.1 of Bison bison bison. Lineage (NCBI taxonomy): Eukaryota > Metazoa > Chordata > Mammalia > Artiodactyla > Bovidae > Bison > Bison bison. The sequence continues at coordinate 5,095,801 of NW_011494773.1, read as the reverse complement.
CTTTCTTATCTCTCCTTGCTATTCTTGGACTCTGTATTCAGATGGGTGTATCTTTCATTTTCTCCTTTGCTTTTAACTTCTCTTTTTTCTCAGCCATTTTTAAGGCCTTCTCAGACAACCATTTTGCATTTTTGCATTTTCTTTTCCTTGGGAATAGTCTTGATCCTTGCCTCCTGTACAATGTCACGAACCTCTGTCCATAGTTCTTCAGGCACTCTATCAGGTCTAATTCCTTGAATCTATTTGTCACTTCCACTATATAATCGTAAGGGGGTTGATTAAGGTCATACCTGAATGCTCTGGTGGTTTTCTGCACTTTTTCAAAATAAGTCTGAATTTTGTATAATGAGTTCATGCTCTGATCCACAGTCAGTTCCCACTTTTGTTTTTGCTGACTGTATGGAGCTTCTCCATCTTTGGCTGCAAACAATATAATCAGTCTGATTCCGGTATTGACCATCTGGTGATGTCCATTAGTAGAGTCATCTCTTGTGTTGTTGGAATAGGGTGTTTGCTATGACCAGTGTGTTCTCTTGGTAAAACTCTGTTAGACTTTTCCCTGCTTCATTTTGTACTCCAAGGCCAAATTTGCCTATTACTCCAGGTGTTTCTTGACTTCCTACTTTTACATTCCAGTTCCCTATGATGAAACGGACATCTTTTTTGGGTGTTAGTTCTAGAAGGTCCTGTATGTCTTCACAGAACTGTTCAACTTCAGCTTCCTCAGCATTAGTGGTTGGGGTATAGACTTGGCTTACTGGGGTGTTGAATGGTTTGCCTTGGAAATGAACAGAGATCATTCTGTCATTTTTGAGATTGCACCCAAATACTGCATTTTGGACTCTTTTGTTGACTATGAGGGCTACTCCATTTCTTCTACGGGATTCTTGCCCACAGTAGTAGATATAATGGTCATCTGAGTTAAATTCACCCATTCCAGTCCACTTTAGTTCTCTGATTCCTAAAATGTCTATGTTCACTCTTGCCATCTCCTGTTTGACTACTTCTAATTTACCTTAATTCGTGGACCTGACATTCCAGGTTCCTATGCAATATTGTTCTTTACAGCATCGGACTTTATTTCCATCACCAGTCACATCCACAACTGGGTGCTGTTTTTGCTTTGGCTCTTCATTCCTTCTGCAGTTATTTCTCCACTGATCTCCATTAGCATATTTGGCACCTACTGACCTGGGGAGTTCATCTTTCAGTGTCCTATCTTTTTGCCTTTTTGTACTGTTTATGGGTTCTCAAGGCAAAGTGGTTTGTCATTCCCTTCTCCAGTGGACCACGTTTTGTCAGAACTCTCCACCATGACCCGTCCATCTTGGGTGACCCTGCCCACCATGGCTCATAGTTTCACTGAAATAGACAAGGTTGTGATCCATGTGATCAGTTTGGTTAGTTTTCTGTGACTGTGGTTTTCATTTTATCTGTCCTCTGATGGATGAGGATAAGGCTCCTCTGTCCATGGACTTCTCTAGGCAAGAATACTGGAATATTGCCATTCCCTTCTCCAGGGAATCTTTGCAACCTGGGGATCAAACTTCCCAATTCGGGAATCTCCCTCATTGCAAGCAGATTCTTTACCAACTGAGTCACCACGGAAATAGTTTTAGATTGTTAGGAAGTTTAAAGCAAAGAGTTAAGAGTGACATTTAGGTATCTTAATTGGGCAACTTCATGGATGGATGTGAGATAAGGGGGAGTTGATTAGTTCACTTTCATGGTATTTGGGTTTGGGTGCCTTAAAACATCCAGGGAACAATGGTAAGAGAGGGGTTCCTGTGTTGAACTGGATGTGTGAAATTTGGTGTCATCAGTTCTGGTCTCCATATATTATAGATGATGCTAAAAGTCATAGGATCTATGAGAACACTCAGGGAAGTATGTCGGATAAAAAAATTAAAACTTAACCCTGCTGCTGCTGCTGCTGCTAAGTCACTTCAGTCGTGTCTGACTCTGTGCGACCCCATAGATGGCAGCCCACCAGGCTCCCCTGTCCCTGGGATTCTGCAGGCAAGAACCCTGGAGTGGATTGCCATCTATGGAGCACCAACACTTAAATATTGGCTAAGGATGAAAATCCTGCAAAGGAGTCTAAGATCTAAAGAAAATAAATTCTAGAGAGTATAATGTCAGGAGGCCTAACAAATATATTACCTGAATAAAAAATTGTTCAGTCTTTGAATCCACTTAGCTAATATATTTAAAATAAAAACTGTAATTTCCTATAATTTATGAAATAAGTCATTCACTTTTGCAAAAAACCACCTGGGTAGCATAGTGTCTCACATGGTAACTACTCGTTCAGTTCAGTTCAGTCGCTCAGTCGTGTCCCCATGGACTGCAGCGCGCCAGGCCTCCCTGTCCATCACCAACTCCCGGAGCTCACTCAGACTCATGTGCATCGAGTCAGTGATGCCACCCGACCATCTCATCCTCTGTTGTCCTCTTCTCTTCCCACCATCAATCTTTCCCAGCATCAGGGTCTTTTCCAATGAGTCAGCTCTTCACATCAGGTGGCCAAAGTATTGAAATTTCAGCTTCAGCATCAGTCCTTCCAATGAATATTCAGGACTGATTTCCTTTAGGATGGACTGGTTAGATCTCCTTGCAGTCCAAGGGACTCTCAAGTGTGTTCTCCAAAACCACAGTTCAAAAGCATCATTTCACAGTACTATTAAATTTGACTAAATAACAAATGAGTACAACTTTGTGTGTGTGTGTGTGTGTGTTAATTGCTCAGTTATGTCTGACTGTAACCCTCTAGGCTTCTCTGTCCATGGAATTCTCCAGGCAAGAATACTGGAGTGGATTGGCATTCCCTTCTCCAGGGGATCTTCCCAACCCAGGGATCAAACCCAGGTCACCTGCACTGCAGATGGAGCCATAAGGGAAGCCTGAATACCCCCCTACTCGTCTCTTATTCATAGGCACCTGTTGAGACTTAAATTGAAGAAATTAGGGAAAGCCACTAGACCATTCAGGTATAACCTAAATCAAATCCCTTACAATTATACAGTGGAAGTGACAAACAGATTGAAGGGATTAGATCTGATAGAGTGCCTGAAGAACTATGGACAGAGGTTTGTGACATTGTACAAGAGGCAGTGATTAAGACCATCCCCAAGAAAAAAAAATGCAAAAAGGCAAAATGGTTGTCCCAAGAGGCCTTATAAACACCTGAGAAAAGAAGACAAGCAAAAGGCAAAGGAGAAAAGGAAAGATACACCCATTTGAATGCAGAGTTCCAGAGAATAGCAAGGAGAGATAAGAAAGCCTTCCTCAGTGATCAGTGCAAAGAAATAGAGGAAAACAATAGAATGGGAAAGACTAGAGATCTTTTCAAGAAAATTAGAGATACCAAGGGAACATCTCATGCAAAGATGGGCACAATAAAGGACAGAAATGGTTCGACCTAACAGAAGCAGAAGATATTAAGAAGC
>NW_011494773.1:5091690-5092252 GCF_000754665.1 Bison bison bison | reverse complement strand
TTGCCAACATCCACTGGATCATCAAAAAAGCAAGAGAGTTCCAGAGAAACATCTACTTCTGCTTTATTGACTATGCCAAAGCCTTTGGCTGTGTGGATCCCAACAAACCATGGAAAATTCTTCAAGTGATGGGAATACCAGACCACCTGACCTGCCTCCTGAGAAATCTGTATGTAGGTCAAGAAGCAACAGTTAGAAGTGGACATGGAACAACAGACTGGTTCAAAATCGGGAAAGGAGTATGTGAAAGCTGTATATTGTCACTTTGCTTATTTAACTTCTGTGGAGAGCACATCATGTGAAATGCCAGGCTGGATGAAGCAGATAGTGCAATCAAGATTGCTGGGAGAAGTATTGATAACCTCAGATATGCAGATGACACCACCCATATGACAGAAAGCGAAGAAGAACTAAAGAGCCCCTTGATGAAAGTGAAAGAGGAGAGGGAAAAAATTGGCTTAAAATTCAACATTCAGAAAATTAAGATCATGGCGTCTGGTCCCATCACTTCATGGCAAATAGATGGAGAAAAAATGGAAACGGTGTCAGAGTTTATTTTCAT
>NW_011494773.1:5091096-5091590 GCF_000754665.1 Bison bison bison | reverse complement strand
TTCAAGAAAATTAGAGATACCAAGGGAACATCTCATGCAAAGATGGGCACAATAAAGGACAGAAATGGTTCGACCTAACAGAAGCAGAAGATATTAAGAAGAGGTGGCAAGAATACACAAAAGAACTATCCAAAAAAGTCTTCATGACCCAGATAACCATGATGGTATGATCATTCACCTAGAGCCAGACATCCTGGAATGCGAAGCCAGTGGGCCTTAGGAAGCATCACTATGAACAAAGCTAGTGAAGGTGATGGAATTCCAGTTGAGCTCTTTCAAATCCAAAAAGATGATGCTGCAAAAGTGCTGCACTCAGTCTGCCAGCAAATTTGGAAAACTCAGCCGTGGCCACAGGACTAGAAAAGGTCAGTTTTCATTCCAGTCCCAAAGAAAGGCAATGCCAAAGAATGCTCAAACTACTGCACAATTGCACTCATCTCACACGCTAGTAAAGTAATGCTCAAAATTCTCCAAGCCAGGCTTCAGCAATAAGT
>NW_011494773.1:5084249-5090996 GCF_000754665.1 Bison bison bison | reverse complement strand
GATGAAAGTGAAAGAGGAGAGGGAAAAAATTGGCTTAAAATTCAACATTCAGAAAATTAAGATCATGGCATCTGGTCCCATCACTTCATGGCAAATAGATGGAGAAAAAATGGAAACGGTGTCAGAGTTTATTTTCATAGGCACCAAAATCACTGCAAATGGTGAATGCAGCCATGAAATTAAAAGATGCTTACTCCTTGGAAGGAAAGTTATGACCAACCTTGACAGCATATTAAAAAGTAGAGACATTACTTTGCCAACAAAGATATGTCTGGTCAAAAGTATGATTTTTCCTGTAGTCATGTATGGATGTGAGAGTTGGACTATAAAGAAAGCTGAGCACCGAAGTATTGATGCTTTTGGAGTGCGGTGTTGGAGAAGAGTCTTGGGAGTCCCTTGGCCTGCAGGGAGACCCACCCAGTCCATCCTAAAGGAAATCAGTCCTGAATATTCATTAGAAAGACTGATGCTAAAGCTGAAACTCCAGTACTTTGGCCACCTGATGTGAAGAACTGACTCCTTGGAAAAGACACTGATTCTGGGAGAGGTTGAAGGTGGGAGGATAAGCTGACGACAGAGGGTGAGATGGTTGGATGGTATCACGGACTCAATGGGCATGAATTTGAGTAAGCTCTGAGAGTTGGTGATGGACCAAGAAGCCTGGTGTTCTGCGATTCATGGGGTCACAAAGAGTCGGACACGACTGAGTGAGTGAACTGAACTGATTTTCTGGTTCTCTGTGAGGTCTACCCATTACCAAAGCAACAACCATCCCTGCACGGTAGTCGACTTCCATGTCATTCCTGTACAAACACACGCGTGCACGCGTGCACAGACGCACACACAGACACTTACTTTCACTCCCCCTCCTCTCTTTGCTGCTGTCTTCTCCCACCTTGAAAGTAGAACTGGAACAAAATGTCAATAAGTGAGTTATTTGTTGTGTATGGGAATAGAAAAGGATCAAATGGTGGAGGGGGTGTGGGCAGCAGAGAGGACTTTTTTTTTTCATTCTTTAGAGGAATCACAAACAATGGAGACAAACATATTTGACAGTGATTTTTACAATGCAGCTGGCAATTACCAAAATTCTTCACTGGAGTTTAGCGCTGTCTGTTTTTTTCTTCTTTTTTTCTTTTTTGTGACATTCATTTGCAGTTACATTGTGTGCTGCTCTTCTTAAAAACCAAGTATTGTTTTTGACTATAAATGTGTGGTGCTGTATCACAGTGCTATTTGCATGTAAGTTTGAGGTACATTGAAATATCAAGTCCCTTCCTTAATCTGCTGCAAATCAGCTGAAACATTTTAAATATACACAAAAGGTAATACATTTTTCTTCAATTTAATTGAGAAGTATTCAGTGACTGACACCTTGCTTGTGATGCTGCTAGTGGTAGGTGTTGCTGCTGTATTTGTTTTTAGTTTTTAAATCTCCAGCCTACCTGGTTCACCCCTCATCAAATTCTTGCTTTCCCTCTTGTCGCTTTGTGAACCCCAGAATGCAGAGCACACCAAAACAGTATCATGCTTAGTTATGAAAAGCTTCAGATTGCTATCTATGACAGTCACTTAACAGAGTATCTGAAATGTGATTATGGCCCTGCTCTTATTCTAACTTACCATCATCTGGTTGTTTTGGTTTTATTTTAAATGATATAAAAATAGATGATTATGAACATGATTTTTCTTATTCATCTTCATCTTTTACTAGGTCATCCTTAGGTCATTTAAGCAGTATTCATGTCTATTAGGGCTAGTAATATTGCTGACTTCATAAGCCCGTTGAGAGGATTAACTATGATTAGAAATGTATAAACCTTGGTATCTGGCAGGTCCTCCAAAATACCAGTTCCATATGTGGACTGTTTATTTGCACCTGCTCTGCACCGGCTGTGTGCTGCACGCTGGGCATTGAAAGAAGAAACGTCGCTGCCCTCCTGAGACCTGCACTCATGGACCCCCTCCCTCACCACCTCCTTCCCTTCCCCTCTCTTCCACTGGGCAGTTAACGATTTTGCTAAAGGATGTGTTAAGTTTGGATAGCTACTAAGTATAATGATAAAGGGAAAACAGTTGCATGCGGCAGTAATGAAATTGAGTATATGGGCTGCGTGTGAACAGCAGTCTCATTATTTTCAGAAATAGGGAACATTTTAATAGTAGGATCTATAAATGTCACAAGTATTTCTGGAGACTTTCTTCAGTATCAGTACTTTCATTTAAAATTAGATGAATCCTTCATTTAGTTTTTAAAAATTGGATTTATGTTTTTTGAAACAGTACTATTTTTTAAGACATTTCAGAAGCTTTGGCCTTTAAGGACATTAAGTGGCATTATTGACTTGTTTTTCAAATGACCCATAATTATATTTAATTATAACTAGATAACTTTTAAAAATAGTCTGGGTTCTTCCATTTGAAGGATTTGATTAATTTTTTTAGAAATGTTTTGAGAGTGAAGGGGCAGGTGTGCAATTTTGTTTTTGTCATTTTAATAGTGCTTAGGCAAAAGCATTTGAAATGAGCCAGAAAGAGAAGATAATCTTTTTCTCAGTCATTGCTTCATTTCAACTGCTTATAGAGTAGCCTATGGCAGTGTGCTGTTTTGAAGAAAAAAATTAAACTCAAATTTCTTGGTTCTTTTGGAATAAGTCTAATAAATATTAATGAGTATATTATAATATGGAAAAGAATTCCAGTATACAGCTAGCAGTCACTTCACTGGAGATAAACTGGGCAAGAAAAACCACCAAAGACAGAAAACTGACCCAGGCAAATTAATTGCTCTGCAAGATGCTGACAGTATAGGGCGTTAAGCCAGTAGTCCCTGTGGATGGCCAGTCCTCCCCTAATGAGCAGCCATGTTATAAACTGGGCTAGTGTCAGGCCAACTGGGCAATTTCTGTGGTTTTGCTGTCAGTCATCCTGCCTGACTGTAGAAAGCCCGACCTGGATTTTCAAACTCCATAATGGTTTAGGGATTTTAGCCATTTGGGTAGAAAATGGGGCTAGGGATAGCTAAGAGTCCTTGCATTACTTCAGAAAGGACAGTGAGGGTGATATGGGGTGTTCCATTCTACCGCTGGGTCTCCAGAAGAGTTGAGGGTTTGGTAAAAGAAATTTAAATTTCCCCAGGGATTCTAAATTGCTTAGGAGATACTAAAGTACATTTTTAGGAGTCCCAATTTGAATAAATTGATAAATTGGGATGGACTATTTAAGGCTTTATTCAACTGGAAGGTAAATTCAGTATCTTCCTTATCCTTCAGATGACTCTGAAAGTTATAATGGAGCTTCTACAATTTCCAGAAACAAAAATGTAATGCATATGAACTTATTCTTCCCAAGATGCATTCTTCAAAATGTAGGCAGATCTCTCTGTGTAACTGTTTCTTTTTCTTTTTTTTCTGATGTTTGATTAAAGAATAATGGGCCTAAGCAATGACTTAAAACAACACCTGGGTTATTATGGGGGATGGACCATTGGCAACACTTTGCCCCTTTCAGGGCTAGATGACTTAATGGTTCATTAAAATCTCTGTTTTCTCAAAAGGTGAAGAGACTTAACAAGCCTTACATTTGGTATGAGTTCTCAGAAGAGATAAAACATTAGCAGTCTATATTAGGGTCAGGCAAGGTTCTCAGCCAATTAGATTTGCAGACTTCGATGTACTATATCAAGAGGCCTCAGGAGAGCAGAGAACCAAGCCTGGTAAAATAGATTCCACTTGAAATTTTAGTGATCATTAAATTTTATCATCCTATTTTACCTGAAATTTGCAACTTAATTTTAATTCCAAATTTATGACAGAATAAAAGTAGAAAATAGAATACCTTGAGAGTGAACTATTGTATCTGAGTGTATGGAAGTTGATTGACTGGATTGTTTTCTTTTTAGAATAAAAAAGTATAAAACCATGGCTGGTTCTGTTTATCCAAAGAGATGAAAAGTATAAGTCCTCAAGATTCAGCAGTCTCCTTGAATCAGACTTCTTAAAAAGTTTCTAAAAAACCGATGCTATTTGGAAATATTTTTAAAATGCAAAGACAAAATGTAGTCTTCGAACTCTAAAGCCCAAATATCACCCTGTACAGAAAGTTTGCTAAAAACCTCAGTAGTGAAAATGAACTAAATATGTGTTACAGATTTTATAAATTGCTGCCACAAGGCGGGGATTTATTTTATCTGTCTCTATACAACATCCCCTTTGCAGTTGACATCATAAAAAGCAATACTTCCAGAATACATCCCCTTGTCCCTTCATCACAGTCTAAGCTCAGAGAGCAACTTAAGTGTTCTTGTGAGAAATGAAAACCGTCAAGCCTGTTATGATGTTTCCCAGTGCTGGGTTTGGCTGGGAGTTTTGTCCACATTTCCAGAGTCAGCTATCACCTTACAGCTTGGGATAGTTTCATTTGGGTTGCAGTGTAAGTAATCAGTTCAAGACCATACTCCATAATGTGTATCTGCTTGTTCTTCTCAGGTCATATCCCGAGATCAGCCTCAAACTTTGGACAGCCTACCAGTAGGCTGTTTTAGTCCATTCTGGTTGCTATAACAAAAATACCATGGACTGAGTGGTTTAAACTGGAAACAATTGTTTCCCACAGTTCTGAGAGTCAGGAAGTGTAAGATCAAGGCCGATTCACTATCTGTATTCAGGATTTATGTTGGCAGATTTAAATTCCATATCCAGGCTTCTTCCTGGTTCATAGCAGACAGAGAGCAAGCTGGAGTCTCATTGATGAGGGCATGATCCTTTCATGAGGGCTCCACCTCTGACCTGATCACTTCCCAACCATCCCAGCTTCTAATATCATCACATTGGAGATTGGGATTTCAACCAGTGAATTCTGTGGGAACACAAACCTTTAGGTCATAATATTGTGTTCTCTTGATGAAAGTGAAAGAGGAGAGTGAAAAAGTTGGCTTAAAACTCAACATTCAGAAAACTAATTTCATGGCATCTTGTCCCATCAATTCATGGCAAATAGATGGGGAAGCAGTGGGAACAGTGACAGACTTTAATTTGGGGGGCTCCAAAATCACTGCAGATGTTGACTGCAGCCATGAAATTCAAAGACGCTTGCTCCTTGAAAGAAAAGTTGTGACCAACCTAGAAAGCATTAAAAAGCAGCGACATCCGTTACTTTGCCGACAAAGATCCATCTAGTCACAGCTATGGTTTTTCTGGTAGTCATGTATGGATGTGAGTTGGATGATAAAGAAGGCTGAGCACCGAAGAACTGATGGCTTTTGAACTGTGGTGTTGGAGAAGACTCTTGAGAGTCCCTTGGACTCAAGGAGATCAAACCAGTCCATCCTAAAGGAAATCAGTCCTGAACATTAACTGAAAGTACTGATGCTGAAGCTGAAGCTGAAACTCCAATACTTTGGCAACCTGATGTGAAGAACTGACTCATTGCAAAAGAGCCTGATACTGAGAAAGATTGAAGGCAGGAGGAGAAGGGGATGACAGAGGATGAGATGGTTGGATGGCATCATTGACACAATGGACATGAGTTTGAGCAAGCTCTGGGAGATGGTGAAGGACAGGGAAGCCTGGTGTGCTATAGTCTATGGGGTTGCAAAGAGTCGGACACAACTGATTGACTGAACAGCAAGAATAAATTGTTTTCTCTATGTTTATCTATTTTATCTCTTGATAACAATGACAGTTGTGAAAAGCAGTACTCTAAAGATGGTGATGTACAGCACATTTGGAAATAAACACTCAACAGTGATACATTTCTGGCTGAAGCAATTTCTACCAACTCATAAAACAAATCTCCAAGGTTCTACATATCAATCGGATATCAACAGTTCTCACATCAAGGGCTATCTCCCATTCCCATGCCTGGCTGATTTTCCAGAATGTAAATAAACAGAGCATTTTCCTAGTCTGGGATCTTGGAAACTCACTCATGTTATGGTTCAGTCTATTAGTAAATACTTATTTAGCCTTTGTTAATTCCTGTCACAGAGAAAACTCTATACATGGACAAAACCAGATGGTCAACACCGAAATCAGATTGATTATATTCTTTGCAGCCAAAGATGGAGAAGCTCTATACAGTCAGCAAAAACAAGACCAGGAGCTGACTGTGGCTCAGACCATGAACTCCTTATTGCCAAATTCAGACTTAAATTGAAGAAAGTAGGGAAAACCACTAGACCATTCAGGTATGACTTAAATCAAATCCCTTATGACTAGACAGTGGAAGTGAGAAATAGATTTAAGAGCCTAGATCTGATAGATAGAGTGCCTGATGAACTATGGAATGAGGTTCGTGACTTTGTACAGGAGACAGGGATCAAGACCATCCCCATGGAAAAGAAATGCAAAAAAGCAAAATGGCTGTCTAGGGAGGCCTTACAAATAGCTGTGAAAAGAAGAAAAGCGAAAAGCAAAGGAGAAAAGGAAAGATATAAGCATCTGAATGCAGAGTTCCAAAGAATAGCAAGAAGAGATAAGAAAGCCTTCTTCAACGATCAATGCAAAGAAATAGAGGAAAACAACAGAATGGGAAAGACTAGAGATCTCTTCAAGAAAATCAGAGATACCAAGGGAATATTTCATGCAAAGATGGGCTCAATAAAGGACAGAAATGGTATGGACCTAACAGAAGCAGAAGATATTAATAAGAGGTGGCAAGAATACACAGAAAAACTGTACAAAAAAGATCTTCATGACCCAGATAATCATGATGGTGTGACCACTGACCTAGAGCCAGACATCCTGG
>NW_011494773.1:5083155-5083902 GCF_000754665.1 Bison bison bison | reverse complement strand
TCCAAATCCTGAAAGATGATGCTGTGAAAGTGCTGCACTCAATATGCCAGCAAATTTGGAAAACTCAGCAGTGGCCACAGGACTGGAAAAGGTCAGTTTTCATTCCAATCCCAAAGAAAGGCAATGCCAAAGAATGCTCAAACTACCACACAATTGCACTTATCTCACACGCTAGTAAAGTAATGCTCAAAGTTCTCCAAGCTAGGCTTCAGCAATATGTGACCCGTGAACTTCCTGATGTTCAAACTGGTTTTAGAAAAGACAGAGGAACCAGAGATCAAATTGCCAACATGTGCTGGATCATGGAAAAAGCAAGAGAGTTCCAGAAAAACATCTATTTCTGCTTTATTGACTATGCCAAAGCCTTTGACTGTGTGGATCACAATAAACTGTGGAAAATTCTGAAAGAGATGGGAATACCAGACCACCTGATCTGCCTCTTGAGAAATTTGTATGCAGGTCAGGAAGCAATAGTTAGAACTGGACATGGAACAACAGATTGGTTCCAAATAGGAAAAGGAGTACGTCAAGGCTGTATATTTTCACCCTGTTTATTTAACTTATATGTAGAGTACATCATGAGAAACATTGGACTAGAAGAAACACAAGCTGGAATCAAGATTGCCAGGAGAAACATCAATAACCTCAGATATGCAGATGACACCACTCTTATGGCAGAAAGTGAAGAGGAACTCAAAAGCCTCTTGATGAAAGTGAAAGTAGAGAGTAGAAAAAGTTGGCTTTAAG
>NW_011494773.1:5082546-5083055 GCF_000754665.1 Bison bison bison | reverse complement strand
GGGGTCGCACAGAGTCGGACACGACTGAAGTGACTTAGCAGCAGCAGCAGATAGCATATTCAAAAGCAGAGACATTACTTTGCCAACAAAGGTCCGTCTAGTCAAGACTATGGTTTTTCCCGTGGTCATGTATGGATGTGAGAGTTGGACTGTGAAGAAGGCTGAGCCCCGAAGAATTGATGCTTTTGAACTGTGGTGTTGGAGAAAACTGTTGAGAGTCCCTTGGACTGCAAGGAGATCCAACCAGTCCATTCTGAAGGAGATCAGCCCTGGGATTTCTTTGGAAGGAATGATGCTAAAGCTGAAACTCCAGTCCTTTAGCCACCTCATGCGAAGAGTTCACTCATTGGAAAAGACTCTGATGCTGGGAGGGATTGGGGGCAGGAGGAGAAGGGGACGACAGAGGATGAGATGGCTGGATGGCATCACTGACTTGAAGGACGTGAGTCTCAGTGAACTCTGGGAGTTGGTGATGGACAGGGAGGCCTGGCGTGCTGCGATTCATGGGG
>NW_011494773.1:5081959-5082446 GCF_000754665.1 Bison bison bison | reverse complement strand
AAACATCAATAACCTCAGATATGCAGATGACACCACTCTTATGGCAGAAAGTGAAGAGGAACTCAAAAGCCTCTTGATGAAAGTGAAAGTAGAGAGTGAAAAAGTTGGCTTTAAGCTCAACATTCAGAAAACGAAGATCATGGCATCCGGTCCCATCACTTCATGGGAAATAGATGGGGAAAGAGTGGAAACATGTCAGACTTTATTTTTCTGAGCTCCAAAATCACTGCAGATGGTGACTGCAGTCATGAAATTAAAAGACGCTTACTCCTTGGAAGGAAAGTTATGACCAACCTAGATAGCATATTCCAAAGCAGGCAATGGCACCCCACTCCAGTACTCTTGCCTAGAAAATCCCATGGACGGAGTAGCCTGGTAGGCTGCAGTCCATGGGTTCGCTGAAGGTCGGACATGACTGAGCGACTTCACTTTCACTTTTCACTTTCATGCATTGGAGAAGGAAATGGCAACCCACTCCAGTGTTCTT